>NC_056749.1:727842960-727920998 GCF_019279795.1 Protopterus annectens | reverse complement strand
ACCCTTTAGCTCCTAATCTTGAAAGGTCCTTGCTCCCCTGTAAAACTATCCTTAAACTTTTTGATTATTCTGATTGCCCTGGACATGGGCACTGTGAGGATAGTAAATTGTTGTCCCTAAGGTAGTCAGTGGCAGTCAAAAACAATCCCATACATTAGTCTGATCTCATTGCAGATGCAGTTTATGAATTAGTGTTTCTTAAACAGAAGACTGCAGCTGGACACATTTATATCTACATTTTAGTTAGTTATTCTTCATGCCCCAGTAGCTGTTGGCTGCGTCTTATTAGCAACAGAAGATCAGGCATGTTTTCTAGTCAATCTAGTTATTTAGCTTCTCCTGTTCTTTCTAGTAAAGGAGGAATAATACATATTTTATCCAATTCAAGCTATGGAAGAAATTGCAATGCAATTCTACTGAGGGTACCAGTCAATGTACCTAACAATTACTGTGCCGAACAAGCCTTGCATTAAATGCATAATGAAGCCATTCAAAGAAGCTACTCATGGTGAATTTGTGGTTTCCCATACAATCATCCAAATTACACTTAAATAGGATCAATGAGGGGCTCTTTTTTAGCTGAATTCGAAGTTTGTTCCAGAGGAGAGATAACCACTGTGAGATATATCTGTCTCTCCAACAAGTCCTGTTAATGTTCCATGCTAGGTTGCATTCTCTAGAGTAATTACATCTTATACCAACTGATTTATGAATGTGCAGCATTTCCAATAGATCAGGATCTGAGATTGCTTTATATGCAAGGCAGAGGTCACCTTTGAGTAGTCTGTAAGACACAGAGTATAGTGGCAGTGATTTCAGTCTGTCAACATATGACACGTGCTAAAGACCCTGAATTTTCTTTGTAAGAAACCTTTGAGGTCTCTCCAGTTGCTGTAGGTGCCTGGTAAAGTACATACCAAAGGTAGCATTGTTCTCTATTATTGGCCTGATGAGTGAGGAGTACAGCGGGGTTATAAGCTCTTTTGTTCTGGGTGCAATGCCCTTACTTATTAGGTGGGTGATGTAGAAAGCCTTTCTTACCACTGTGGAGACATGGTGGTCAAATGAAATGTTGCTGTCAACCTGTGTGCCCAAATCTCTCACCACTGATTGCATGTTTATGGTGGTGTTATTAATTTGGGAATCTGCAGGGATGCTGCCTTTGCCAAAGGGGATGATAATGCATTTTTTGCATTGAATTTTAGCCCATGGCTTTGGCACCAGTTGTTTGTCTGTATAAGTCCCTCTTGTAGGATGTTGACATTGTTTGGGGACTCGATGACTGCACCCAGTTTGCAATCATCAGCAAACTTTGTCAGGCACAGACCTTTCTTTTAGCCTTTACATCTGAGAAGTATTTTCCAAACAACAGGAGGCCCAGCACAGATCCCTGTGGAACACCACTGGTTATGGGTCTGCTGGTGGAGGTAGAGTCACCTATTTTGACTGTGTGCATTCTATCATTGAGCCAATTTCCAACTCACCTGACAATATATGGGTTGAGCTCCAGTTTTTAATTTCTCCACTCTTTTGGGTTTTTAATCATACCTCTCAACCTGGAACCATCAAAAATCTGGACAATGGCCCATGAAATATAGGTACAAATCTGTACACTGATTAACATACAATTTGCATACATAATTATGTAACCCCACCCACTCCAATGGAATTGTGGGATGCCAAGTTTCAAACACAAACTGAAGAACAGACAACCAAAATATGGCCCCAGAGTACCCATGCATCCATTCCAATGTTCTATTACTTGGCTCTTTTGCCCCATTTAACATAAACACTGAAATGTGCATACTGCTTTTCTTCTACAATGATTATTTGGATTTCATTTAAAACTTTTATTTTACATTTTATAACACAAACACTAATAGACATCTGCTAAACAAACCAATATAGTCTCACAATGAAAATAGACTTAGCATTAAAACTTCTATGTCCTTGAAACATGCACATTCATTGAAACACACATTCAAAGAAAATGCATCTAGCCAATAGTGGATAAAGATTACCTTTGACCTGTTTTCAAATCATAGGCCCTTTGCACATGAAGCATACATGTGATCTTTGATACACCTTCCTGACTGAATTAAATTATATTCCTTGTATAATGCAGCACACTTGTTAGAGCACATTTTAAATTTATTGTTTTCAACTTTTCCAGTAAGCAATGAAACAAAATGCATGAATCAATAATGACAAAACTGCCCAATTCAGAAACATGTGCATTATAAAAGTCTATTCAAACATTAAAATCCAGCAGTATCAGTAAATATACAAAATCTCTACAGAAGTAAACATCATCTAAATAATTCCACATTAAAGAGATCTGTAACTAATGAAGAGGTTGCTACTAGCAAACAACTTTGTATTTTATTGTTTCATCTACAAGTAAATTTCCCATTGCCCTTGAAGAACACATTTCCTATGTTACATTAAAAAAATGATAAACTAGTAATATTTCAGTAGGGAATGGATGGCAAACTGATAACATGTTCATAGTTACTAGGTATCTCCGTCAAAGAGTTAAAAGTACAACAAAGGACAGTATTAATAATCCATCTACATACTGTGGGAGTAGAACCCACAGCCTTCTGCAGCAAAAGCAAATATATTATCTGTTGTGCTATTAACAATGCAAGTAGACTTTGCATAAGCAGCACTAAACCTCTCTTCCCCTGAAGAACTGTGCAGCACAACAAATCAGGAAAAAGCTAACATTTATTTGGGGGGACAAAGGCCCAAAATGGTGGACACATTTTAAACATTGCTTCTAGAATCTTAGAAAATTGCTAGAATAAAATGTTATGTTGCCATGTATTTCTTGAAAGAGAGGAAGATTAAAACTTAAACGGCTATCATTATTTAGTCAAGTCAGTCATCAATGATTTGCCAGAAAACCGCAAATTTTACTTAACATTTGTTTACTGGGAAAGTCCAACTTGGAACAAAGACAATTTTCAACAAAGGCCCTGGGAGAAATGCTCCAGACACATGTCTTTGTATAATGAAAGAAAACCAGAGCACCCAGAAGAAGCACACACAAACACAGGGAGGACCTGCAGACTCCACACAGAAGACACTTCAGCCAAGAATCGATCCAGAGAACCTCTCAATGTGAGGCAACAACACTACCACTGCACCATCCAAATTTTACGAGAAACAGACCAAAAGTATGAACCAAACATTCCAGACATTCTGTGAAAATTTGTACAGTTGAAAGCTATAACTCCTTCAATTAGAAGTGGTGGTATATGGTAGAAAACTCAGGCTCCTGCTTCCTGTACCGAAGGTACAGGGTTTGAGCCAAAATAATCCTAACCACCAGGTATATCTAAATGGGCTACACACTCCTGTAGTTCAGCAACTATATGCAGACACAGTCTGTTCTGCTTTCATGCAGAGAGAAGCATAATCACGTACTTTTTTTGGTTTCATTTATTTTACACTCTCTAAACAGCAAACGGGCTACTTAGTGAGTGTAAGATAATGGCTTGATCGATGTCTTACTATCATACGTGCATACACACTCACACACAGACATAAACACACATATTTTTTATATTAATTTTTTTCTTTATTTTACACTCGCTACATACACAGCAAAAGCACTGCTTAGTGAATGTAAAATAATGGTGGCTGTTAGTTTTTTTCAGTCTGAGCTTGATATGCTGCCATGAAGCAGTGGGCTCATTTTTCATTGGGCATTACTTGTACATTAATACCCTGCTGTAGAACATTTGTTCTCCAATCAAGGATCTGATGTATAGTTCACCCATTCTCTTGTTGTTGTTTTTCTTTTGGCTTTTCTCGGTTAGGGGTCGCCAAAGCAGAACTCCGGTCCACTAATGATTGGCAGTTGATTTTTGCAGTGCCGAGGTGACAGCCTGATGCCCAACCTTCAACAAAGGCACGCCCATTCACACGTCTTGCGATCACCACTTGACCATGGGGAGGACATGCAGACTCCACACAGAAGGTGCTCCAGCTGAGAATTGAACAGGAGAACCTCTTGCTGTGAGGCAACAATGCTACTGCTGCACCACCATGACTTATAGTTCGCCCATTCTATAAGACAAAGTAATGCAACAATGTAAATAATAATATTGTTGCAGTGCTGTAAACTGTTTGTTTGCACCTGAATGGTGCCTCAGTAATGACTGATGACATTGTATGTGGAGCATTACCATTCAAGGACAGAGCACAACATAGTAAAACACATGTGGCATTGCAGACATACCATATGTTGGCAGCAATGGCTTGTATGCAAACAGTGCATGCTACACCTGCTAATGGCCCTGTGACATTTTCCTGACTCAGCTAATAAGGGCACTCCTTTATAGCAATAGTATTCTAGCAAGGCAGCATCACAACACACCTGATACAACAGAGGCTCACCTGTGCATTAACACATAGAAGTGTAACAAAATGTTATATAAATATAAAATAGACCACAGACCATTTGTGTTTAATAAACAGCCCTCCTGCATGTACTCCATAAGGTCTACACTGATACTATCATTCCATATCTAGTACAGGAAATGTGAAATGTACAATAGGCACAATGGTATATATTACAATAATGTGTCACTTTAATGTTTTTTGCTGTGATTTTGGAAAAATAACAGCTGTAGGTTATAATCTTGTAAGCCTAGATTCAAACTTACATTCAAATAGTAGTTTTTGCTTATTCTTGTTCATCTACCTACTTAACTGAATAAACTATCTGAAATGTCAACAAGGCATCTTAACACTTCCCATAGGGAGAGCATCTGAGACTATCACTTGCAGATCTGCTAGCTAAATTGATTTTATCTGGAACCATCTTTCTCACTAATTAACTATGGACCTGTTCTCATCAGTAAATGCAGTGGAAATGATCTGGTAATTCAAATGTAACACCCCTCACAGAGTTCTCTGTTACAGAAACAGTAACAGTCCTGTAATTCAACCTGTTCTCAGAAACAGTAACGGACATACACCTTGGTCATGTAATTCAACAACTGTATACACATAACTCTGCATCCTGTAATTTAACAATTGTATAGGGACACAGTAATTAATTAACTACAAACCTGTTCTCATCAGTAAATGCAATGGAAACTGTCTGGTAATTCAAATGTAACACTCCTCACTAAGTTCTCTGTTACAGAAACAGTAATGGTCCTATAATTCAACCTTTTCTCAGAAACAGTAATGGACACAGCTATATACACACACCTCTCAGTCCTGTAATTCAACAACTATAGAAACACACCTCTCAGTCCTGTAATTCAACAACCATATACAGGCACAGTAATTAATTAACTACAGACTTGTTCTCATCAGTAAATGCAGCAGAAATGGTCCGGTAATTCAAATGTAAAACACCACTCACAAAGTTCTCTGGCAGAAATAGTAACAATCCTGTAATTCAACCTGTTCTCATCAATAAATGTAGTGGAAACTGTCCAGTAATTCAAATCAACAACTATATATGCAGACACAGTAATTCAACATACTGCAGTTCTCATCAATAAACGTGTGGCAGAAAAACAAAGTTTTACCTAGACATGGACCTCTTCTCATCAAGTGGATATACAGTAATGGTCCTTTTCTCCTATCTCACCAAATCAATAAATGCAGCAGCACATAGACTGGAAACTTTTCCTTAGCATGACAGACACACTACTTTTAATGCTCATAATCAGTCAGTCACACCCCTTGAACCCTCAGCCAATTCTGACAGGCTGGCAGGCTTCTCATGATGCTGACATCATTGCGCTCACCTCTGCATGTGATGATGTCAGCAGAAATAAACAATTAAAAAAAAAAGCTGGGAAATTCAGGAATAAAGGGGGCCACTCAAGAATTCGTGGCACCCCATTATTTGGACCTCAAATCTGATAAATGCCAAGGAATTCAGTACAGTTGAGAGGTATGTTTCTAATACCATGATGGGAATGGACCCCATTCCTAAGTCAAAATATGATTAAAGTTCATGAAATTAGTATTGTTTCAATCTTTGATGTCAGCCAGAAGTGCTCTTTGTAGCACCCGCAATGTGTCCAGTAATAACTCCAGCATTTCGCACTGAGTTACATGTATTGGTAACATATCTAAATATGACTGTAGATTTTTTTTTATAAGACCTGTTGCTCCTACTACTATTGGAACTGTCTGAACATCTTTCTTCCACATTGCTCTTGTTTCACCTGTAAATCCTGTTATTTTATGACTTTGTGTCACTCTGTACACAAGACACTGTAGTCACTGGGTGTAGCGATTTCGATGATCAATGCTACTTTTGTCTTCTTTTTATGGACCACTATACCTGGTTTCTTGCATCTATCTTTTGAAATGTTGGTAAAGACCCATGTGATGTAGACTTCTTTAGTTTCTATGTTGCTTTGTGGCTTATGTTTCCAGTGTTTTTCAGCCACTTCAGTATTATAATGTTTGCACAATCCCCAGTGCAACAGTCCTGCCACACTATTATGCTTTCAGTATACAGTCCTTCTGCCATTACTATATTACAACCAGCAACAAGGTGTGCAATTCTTTCCACTTCTGTTTTACTAAACCTACATTTGTCTGTTTCTCTCACATGTTCAATGGACTTTGTAAATCAATGTGCATGTAGCCCACTATCTTATGCTGCCAATATTAACCTTTCATCTTTTCATAGGATCATAGGACCTTACCAGGCTATTGGCCCTTACAAGCTTAGCCAAAAATTTATCCCATGTTCCAACAAGTCAGCACCCAATGCTTCTGTTCATCAGGGACACAGGTGAAATCCCAGGGGTGTATTTTCTGTTCCCCATCCAGTTATCCAGGCTGTGCTTAAAAAGGGTTAATGAGGTACTCTGCTTGATGTGGAGAGGGAGTCTGTTTCACAGATGGGGGAGTCTCTGGGACACAAATTTGTTCTGGCCACCAAGTCGTATTGGTGTCACAGACAAGGTTGAGGCTGCGCGTGTGGGTTACTCAAGTGGAGCTTGACTTGCAGATATGCAGCAGTACCATCAAGGTGGTGTCTGAGATTGCTTTGTATACCAGCAGAGGTTACCTCTGAGAGTCTGTATGGGACTGAGTAAAGGGACAGGGCCTTTAGCCTATCTATGTAAGGTAGATGTTTGAGGCCTTGGATTCTCCTGGTGAGGAAACTATGTGGTCTCTCCAGCTGCTGCATGTGCTTTGTGAGGTACATGCTGAAAGGGGCACTGTACTCAATAAAGCATTGTATAAGAGAAGAATATAGAGATGTTATGACCTCCTTGTCCCTGGATGTGCTACCCTTACTAATTAGGTGAGCCATGTATAAAGCTTCCCATACATTGGAGGCAATATGGTGGTCAGAAGTCAGTTTGCTATCAGCCTGAGTGCCCAAATCCCTCATGACTGATTCCATGGTTAGGACCTTTTTATTAATGTGATCATTTGTGGGATGTCACTCTCCCCAGAGGGGATGATGATGCAATTTTTGGCATTTAGTTTGAGGCCATAATTCTGGCACCAGGCATTTGTTTGGGTGTGTCCCTATTGAAGGATGTCCACATCACTAGGGGAATTGATGACAGCACCCAGCTTGCTTCATCTGCAAACTTTGTCAGCCATAGTC
The DNA here is from genome assembly GCF_019279795.1 of Protopterus annectens. Taxonomy (NCBI): domain Eukaryota; kingdom Metazoa; phylum Chordata; order Ceratodontiformes; family Protopteridae; genus Protopterus; species Protopterus annectens. Next base: position 727,913,386 of record NC_056749.1, on the reverse strand, counting down.
CACTGGTTGTGGCCTGCACCTCAGAAAAGTATATCCCAAACAACAGAGGACCCAAGACCGATCCCTGAGGTACACTGCTCATTACAGGTCTACTGCTTGAGGTGGCTTCCCCTATTTTGATGAGGTGGGTTCTATCAGTGAGCCAGTTTGTTAACCATCTGATGCCTAGTTGAGAGAGTCTATCTAATATATCCAAGTGGGAAATAGTACCGAAGGCTTTGGTCAGGTCAAGGAAGATGGTGTGCACTGTCGTCCCCTCGTCCATGGCTTTGGTGACTGTCTCAAAGAAGACAAAAAATTTAACAGGCATGACTTCCCCTTGACAAAGACAAACTGTGTGGGATCAAATGTTTTGAGGTTGCCAATGTCCTTGTTAATGAGGTTCATGATAATCCGCTCCATGGCCCTGCAGATCAGGCTAGTTAGGCTGATGGGTCTATAATTTCCTGGATTGCTGGATGCTCCACTCTTGTGCAAAGGGATGACATTGGCTGTCCTCCACTTGGCTGGGATAAAGCCGGTACTCAGGCTGTGGTTGAATAGGGTGCTTAATCGTGCTGCAAGTTCCTGCCTGAGTTCATGTAGGATGCAGCCTGAGATGTTATCTCATGGAGGCTGTATTTTTTACCTTTGAAGGGCAGTGATGACTTGCTCCCTAGAGATAAGGGGAGGGGGGAAGGTCCTGGGGATGTCCTGATTTACTGATGGAGGGACAGAGGGGTGAAGTTTTCACCAGATTGGCTATATCTATGGCATTTGTGTATGTGGAGTCCTTGACCACCATTTCTGAGCAGATCTTACAAGACTAGCCAAGTACAACCCCTGTTCTCAAGAATATCATGGTATTAAGTGAAAATAAGTCAACAACTACTGTCTCTGTCCAAGAGGGGCACAAGTGAAACTCCCAGAGTGAAGTTGTGGTTTCCCATCCAATCATTCAAATTACACTTTAATAGGGCCAGTGAGGGGCTCTGATTCACCTGAATTGAAAGTTTGTTTCTAATGAGAAATAATCTTTGTGAGATATATCTGTCTCTCCAGCAAGCCCTGTTGATGTCCCATACTAGGTTGAGTTCCCTAGAGTGAGTGCATCTTATACTGTTTGATTTATGAATGTGCAGCATTTCCAATAGAGCAGGATCTGAGATTGCTTTATATGTAAGGCAGAGGTCACCTCTGAGTAGTCTGTAAGACACAGAAAATAGTGACAGTGATTTCAGTTGGTCAACATATGACACTTGTTGAAGACCCTGAGTTTTCTTTGTAAGAAACCTTTGAGGTCTTTCCAGTTAATGCAGGTGCATACCAAAGGCAGTATTGTCCTCTATTATTGGACAGATGAGTGAGGAGTATGGGGGGGGGGGTATAATCTCTTTTGTTCTGGATACAATGCCCTTACTTTTGAGGTGAGTAATGTAGAAAGCCTTTTTTACCAATTCGGAGACACGATGGTCAAAGCAAAGGTTGCTTTCAAACTGTGTGCCCAAATCTCTCACCACTGATTGCATATTTAGGGTGTTGTTATTAATGTGGTAATCTGCAGGGATGCTGCCCTTGCCGAAGGAGATGATAATGCATTTCTTCACATTGAGTTTTAGCCCATGACTATGGTACCATTTGTTTGTCTGTGTAAGTCCCTCTTGTAGGATGTTGACATTGTTTGGGGGCTCGATGACTGTTCCCTGTTTGCAGTGATCAGCAGACTTTGTCAGCCATAGGCCTTTCTTTTAACCTGTACATCTGAGAAGTAGATTTCAAACAATAGCGACCCCAGCACAGATCCCTGTGACACACCACTGGTTACGGGTCTGCTGGTGGAGATAGATTCACCTATTCTGACTGTGTGCATTCTACCATTGAGCAGTTTGCAACTCACCTGAAAATATACGGGTTGATCTCCAGTTTTTAATTTCTCCAAATCTTTTATGTTTCTAATACCATGACAGGAATGAACCCCATTCCTAAGTCAAAGTATGATTAAAGTCATAAAATGAGTATTGTTTCAATCTTTGATGTCAACCAGAAGTGCTCTTCATATTACCCGCAGTGTGCCCAGTAATGATTCCTTCTGCAATTTGTACTGAGCTATTTGTATTGGTAACATATCTAAATACAATTGTAGAGTCTTTTATATAGACCTGTTGCTCCTACTACCATTGGAACTGTGGGGATCTTTCTTCCATTTCACCTGCAAATCCTGATATTTTATGACTTTGTGTCTCTCTGTATGCCAGACACTGTAGTCACTGGGTGTAGCGATTTTAATGATCGATGCTACTTTTGTCTTCTTTTCATGGACCACTATATCTGGTTTTCTTGCATCTATCTTTTGAACTGTTGGTAATGGGTTAGCCCATGTGATGTAGACTAGAATTTCTATGACGCTTTGTCGGTTATGTTTCCTGTATTTTTCAGTTACTTCAGTATTATAATGTTTGCACAATCCCCAGTGCAACAGTCTTGCCACATTATTGTGCTTTTCAGTATATAGTCCTTCTGCCATTAGTATATCACAACCAGCAAAAAGGTGTGAGGTTGTTTCCACTTTTGTTTTACAAACCCTACCTTTGTCTGTTTCTCCCACATGTTCAATAGACTTTGTAAACCAATGTGTACATAGCACACTATCTTGTGCCACCAATGTTAACCTTTCATTTTTTCATAGGATTATAGGATCATAGGAAGTTACTAGGCTATTGGCCCTGAGGCCCTTACAAGCCTAGCCAAGAATTTAGCCCATGATCCAACAAGTCAGCACACAATGCCCAGCAGGGACACAGGTGGAATCCCAAGGGTGTATTTTCTGATCCCAATCCAGTTATTCAGGTTGCGCTTAAAAACGGTTAATGAGGTACTCTGCTTGACATGGAGAGGGAGTCTATTCCACAGAAAGGAGAGTCTATGCGACACAAATTTGTGCCGCTAACAAGTCCTTTTCATGTTGCAGACCAGGTAGAGGTTGCATGCGCAGGTTACTCAAGTGGAGTTTGACTTGTGGATATGCAACAGTCCCATCAATGCCGGGTCAGAGATTGCTTTGCATGCCAGACAGAGGTCACCCCTGAGGAGTCTGTATGGGACTGAGTAGAGGGACAAGACCTTTAGCCTATCTGTGTAAGGTAGATGTTTGAGGCCCTAGATTCACCTGGTGAGGAATCTTTGTGGTCAATCCAGGTGCTGCATTTGTTTTGTGAGGTACATGCTGAAAGGAGCACTGCATTCAATAATGGGTCTTATGAGGGAAGAATATAGTGATGGTATGACCTCCTTGTCCCTGGATGAGATACCCTTACTAATGAGGTGGGCCATGTAGAAAGCTTTACATACAACAGAGGCAATATAGTGGTCAAAAGTCAGTTTTCTATCAACCTGGGTGCCCATATTCTTCATGACTGATTGTGTGCTTAGGACCTTGTTATTAAAGTGATACCTTGTGGGGATGTCACTCTCCCCAAAGGGGATGATGATGCATTTTTGACATTCAGTTTGAGGCTATGTTTCTGGCACCCATTGTTTGGGTAAGACTCTCTTGGACAATGTCCACATCACTAGGGGAATTGATGACAGCACCCAGCTTGTATTCATCTGCAAACCTGGTCAGCAATAGTCCACTGGTTTTGTCTGCACCTCAGAAAATTATACCCCAAACAACAGGGGCCCCTAAGACTGATCACTGAAGTATGCTGCTTGTTTACAGGTCTACTGCTTGAGGTGGCTTCCCCTATTTTGACTAGGTTGGTTCTATCAGTGAGCCAATTTGCTACCCATCTGGTAACATAAGAATTGATTCCTAGTTGAGAGAGTTTATCTATTATGCCCAAGTGGAGAAAAGTATCAAAGGCTATTTAGCTGTTGTTGAGAGACTTGAGTGCATGGGTATTATGGCAGATTCTGGCACCTGACACACTACTAACCATGACTTTCTCCTTATCCAGCCTGGTGAGGGGCACATCTGTGTGTCTCACAATGGAGTCTCCTATGACTAATATGTTGGTTTATGTTTAGGCCTTAGTGGCTGTGATACAGGGTTGAGGACTATGTGTGGTGTGTAGTGTGTGTTGTGGTGGGCAGTGGAGTTTGCGTGTGTTTTTGCCTCGGAGGTATCTTTTTTCTGGGTATGTTGTTGTTGAGGACCACCGTATATGTGGGTTTGTGTTGTGTAATTGTGGATGGTGTTTGAAGTGTGGTGTTTGTGCTGACAACCTTCTCAGTGCCAGATATACTGGCTTGTGAGGGAGAGAGCATAGACTCTATGTTCTTAATGTAATTTATCTCTTACAAATTGTGTTCCTAGGTGGTAGCAGTAGAGGTTTGTCCATGTACATGAGGCAGTTGCTAGACTGTCACAGGATGCCCATATCAACCAGACTGTAAAGAGAAAATGCAGGAAATGGTCCATCCATATTTGTCAGAATCTGAGCGAGAGAGGCCAGAGAGAGCTAAGAGGGTAAAGGGTGGTAGGTCTAAGAGTAGTACTACTAGGTGATCACACAAGTGCTACTAAGAGAAAATTTGTAGCTGGAATACATCACAAAGGGTTAAAAACAGTGCAGCTTTGGTGTTTGACATGCAAACAAGCCTAAACCAGCTGAAACATGGGGTTTAAATACCACAAAAAAATTGAAGATTCTAGTAACACAAAAATCTAGCCAGTGCTACTTGTCCCTGCTTTCTTTACTAATCAGCTTATGCCAGACAAGGTCCAGGCAGCCCTGCTACTTAAACTAGCAGAGGAGTTAGGCCCCTTCCAACACAAGGTGGCTGCCAGAAACACAAAAGGCAAACACAAGATGGCTGCCAGAAACACAGAAAGCAAAAAGCTCTGGATGCAGCAAACCTATATCCAGACTATGCTACTCAATTTAGAGGTTAAGAACACAGTAAAGCTCAACAAAAAACACAGATTAACCACTTACAGACAAAAAAAACTGCAGTATGAAAAAATATAGTTAAACAGCAAGGAAATGCAGTAAAATGAAAATAAACACTAATGGATTGCAGTAAATACATACATACAAACATGCATACAAATATTTCATGCACGGGCATTAATGCTCTTCTAGCTTGCCAATATACCAAAACACTTGTGCCCATAATAAGTATCTAGGCTAGTCTTAAAAATATCTAAAGTAGTACTTGCTTTAATGTAATTTAGTAGTCTGTTCCATGCATCAGCTACAGAGAACCAGTTAGTACACTTCTTATTCCTCTAGAATCTCCTACATAGGTTGTTTGATAATTCTCTAGTAATTTTTGTTAACCCCAAACATTCCCAGATGTAGTTGTCACTAAATGCCCTATATACCTGAATAAGATCTCCTCTTAGATATCTATAAGAGACAGTGTACAAGTTCTGATACTTTAGTCTTTCATAATAACTTCAGTTTTCACATCCATGGATAGCCTCGGTATATTTCGGCTGTACTCTTTCCAGTTTAATCAGGCTTGTTTTCTTATAGGTTTTCCATATTGTTATTCCAATTTAGGTCTAATGTAACTAACAAACAATGGCCTCATTATTTTTGATTTCCTAGACTTAATAAATCTTTTTTATACAACCTATAGTTCTATAACTATCATTAACCAATTGGCTGATATGATTAGAAAAAACTCATAGCTGAATCTACCCATATACCCAGGACCTTAAATGAGTCTACAGTTTCAATCACTGTGTGCTTTATTAAATATTCGCTTTTCAATTTATGCCTACCAAATCTCATATGCTTAGTTTTTGATGTATTTATCAGCATATTATTCTCCTGTACCCAAATGGTCAATTTAGTCAAGTTATTTTGCAGACATGTCTTATCTGTAACACATGAAATCAATTTACCCAATTTCAGGTCACCTGCATATAGACTGTAGAATACCTCAGATGAAAAAGTGAGATTTGAAAGATACAATCTAAACAAGTAAGGGCCTAGGACAGAGCCCTGTGGGACACCCTGACTGTAACCAATGTAGCAATAAAATACAGTTAAACAGTAATGAAATGCAGTTAATCAGTAAATTGCTTTAAAACAGTGCAAATGTCATAAATTAGCTCACAATCACAACAGTAAAAAACAGATCACATAAAGCAGTGATTCAGTAGAATACTGTCATCAATTTAATAAGGCTACCATCAAGCAGTAATAAATGTGGCAAGCTACCGACAAGCAGTAACAAATATGGAAACTAAATGTAGTTAAACACCTAAGCACAAGTGGCAAAATTAAGTAGAAAGAGGTACAATATATATATTTTTAAGTAGAAGTGAAGAGACAGAAGATAATTCATGGTTAAGAAGCTAAAGGAATGGGGCTTCACAACTGATCACACTGTACTCAGTAGAATGAGTTGATGCAATGGGGCTGGGAGTGTCCAATATCAAATTTATAGTAGAGAAGGGCAACTCAAAAGCCATGAAGCTTTAAGACCACAACAACAGCTGGGTAGGTGGGGATGCAAGAACAAAACAGAGGTAAGGATTGACTTCACTAAGTCTAAAAAACAGTTGCACAGTTTAAGCAGATATGCAGCAACATATTGTTTTAGCTAATCAGAAGTTCAGAAAACAGTTGCAAATAAGCACTTATCTTTTGTAGTCTCCCAGCAATTTTTGTAAAACAGCAGAGCAAGGGCAGAAGGCCTATCTCACAGCAGCTTTGAGCAAACAAGCACAAACTGGTTTAAACACTGGCTATTTAAGGCAGAGAAATAACAAATTATCCAATCAAAAAAAAGAGCCCCATAGCAGTAACTCTAGCCAGATCAGACCAAACTGAACCCCCTTCCCACGAAGAAACAGCTAGGCCTCTGTAGAAAACAAAATAACTGTTCTACAAGCTCCAAAGGTCAGAAACAGTACTAGATTCAGCTCTGTGCTAGTGTTTGTCAAGTGCAGCAACAAGTAAAATGAACAGAACAAACAGAAACAAAATGGAGACAGAGATCAGAACAGAGGTAAGGACTGAGTTCACTAAGCCTAAAATACAGTTGCAGAGTTTAAACAGATATGCAGCGTATATTGTTTTAGTTAATCAGAAGTGCAGAAAACAGTTAAAAATAAGCATTTATCCTTTGTAGTCTCACAGCAGTTTTTGTAAAACAGCAATGCAAGGGCAGAAGGTTTAACTCATTGCAGCTTTGAGAATTTGACTCTCCTTAACCATTCCTGCATTTGATCCTGATTAACATGAGGTTCTTCCAGGAGTTTTCTATACTTGCAACTATATTTATTCATTTTCCACATTTCTTGCCTTCTCATCTGATCCTTTACCTTATATTATTGCTTTTGTTTTTTTTTGTTTTTGTTTTTTTGGCACATTCAGTTGCTGCCTGATTTTTATCTACTTCTGGTTCGATTTCCATTCCTGCTTGATGCTGATATGCTTCTGCTAGACTAAGAAGGGAAATCATCTTAGATTTATTCTCCTCGTGTTTCAAAACATTCACTGTGTTTGGGTCTTGTGAGGTCAGCAGATATGTATGCAGTCCCACAGTTGCAGATCTATACATGTAATCAATTTCAAGGAGGCCCATACCTCCTTCAGAATAGAGAATATATAATCCTGATATGCACTGATATTTATAAATCATTTGATGAGCATGAAGCATTCTTCTTGTTTTCCTGTCTAAGCTATCCAACACATTTTTGGGGCCAGTCAATCACTCCAAATCTGTAAGTTAGGACAGGAAGACCAAATTGGTTTATAGCTTGAATTATCTTCCTAGATGTCAACACTGTTTTGGAATTAATTTAAGTATTCTAAAGATATCCCTTACTAAGTTTTATTCACATTTGTTCATGCTTTATTGTTGATCCTTCATCATTTCCCAAATATTTATATACTCCCTCTTGCTCAAGTTCTTTTATATCACATTCTTGTCCCAAACTCATGTTTTTTTTTGGTGCTGCAACTTTCCTGCTTTAAAGGCCGCTTTTGCACATTTATCAAGACAAAATGACATTCTTATGTCATTTGAAAAAGTTTTGACTACTTGCAGTTGTACTTTCAGTTCCTCATCTGATGAGCTATACAGTTTTAAATCATCGACAAAGAGAATATGAGAAGTCTTTACACTTTGTTGCTTTCTGGGATACAAATTATAGCCATGACCTAATCTGTTAAGCAAAGAGCTGAATGGGATAAGGGCAAGGCAAAAGAGCAGCGGTGACAGAGTCACCCTGGAATATCCCCTTTTGGATTTTTATCCCTGGAATAATAATTTGCCCTTTATCATGGCTTAACTGCAAAGTGGTTTGCCACTGTTTCATGGTCACTGTGATGTAATTTTTCAGTGTAGCATGTATCTTATACATTTTCAAGCACTCTTTTTATCCACGAATGTGGGATACTGTCAAATGCTTTTTTGTAGTCAATCCATGCCATCCTTAGATTCTTCCCTGATTTACAGTTCTCTACTATGACTTTATTTAACAAGAAATGATCCTTTGTTTTGTTCTTTTATTGCCCTTTTGTTCTATTGCCATAATTGAGTTTTCTTCTAATGACTATAAACTCTGTCGGCATCAGTTCCAGTGTATAGTTTATACATCATTGGAAGGCAAGTTATTGGTCTATAATTTTTAGGGTAGCTTGTAGGTTCACTCTTAAGTAGGAACATTGTTTTTCCTGTTGTTAGCCAGGTTGTTGTCGGTTCAGGAAGTGCATATAAATAGTTCTAAATCTTTGTGCAAAGATGTTAATACTTTTAACCAAAGGTTAGGTACTGCATCTGGGCCTGTTTTCCATTTAGAGGTTTTTCTTAACTTTGTTTCAAGGTCTCTGGATGTTACATCTTCCCATTTCATATCCTGTACCTTTGAACATCTTGTTCTTTATTTTACTTCTTCTATCCATTTAGCATCTTTGTTATGTTCCACAGAATCTTCATAAATACTTCTACAAAATGTATCTATTTCTTCTGTTTTGGTAGTCTTTCAATTAATTTTAGTTTGTTTCCCAATTCTCTAAAAAACTTTTTTGGGTCATCAATACATTGCTTATATTGTTCTTTTCCTTTATATTTATCTGTGCATCTTCTAAGTTTTTCTGCTTGTGCTAATATTTTTAGTTTATTATTTGTGATAGCGCATGATAAATCCTGATCCATTATAATACTGTGCACTGCTTTTATCATGTCTCTCTTTCTGAGTATTTTTGTTGATCTGTTCCCTCTTCTATACACTTCTAGCAGTAACACTTCTTGTCCTAATCTAACCTAACCTAAGCTTTCTCTATTTGATACTTCCATGATGGTATTCGATTTCTCCCTTTCCTTTCCCTTACTACCCTGTGTTCTTGTGGTAGAATTGTATCTGTTATTAATTTAGCTACACAGTAATATCTCCTGGGGGGAATTTAATAAAACCTACAGTTTTTTTTACCATGTAGGCATTGCATCGTGCTGCTTACACAAAAGTCAGCAGATTTTAGATTCAGTAAACACTGCTGAGTGGCGCGCACACACGCACCAAAACATAAAGTTCCATGGCATGCAAATAACCTCATAAGCAGGTGAATCTCATGCAAATGAGTCAGGTAGAGCAATCCAGCAAGCAGATACTCAGCTCTTCAGACCCAGTGTCAGTGTCCGTAGTGTACATGGAAAAATTCTGTGTACAGAAGTATAAACAGACAATGTAGATATATGGACAGAAATGGCATATCACATACAGATATGAGTGAAACTATCCTCCTGTGTGTCTGAAAAATTAAAGGAAATAAGTTAAATTATTTTTTTTAATAATCTGGGCATGTTTGCAAGGCATGCTGCAGTGCACAAACATGCTTTATAAAAATAAAAAAAAAATAGAAAAAATAAACAATATTATGTGAGACAAATTTATTACAGGACCTTGCATGCAATATCTACAATGGTGCATTGGTGCTGTTGCTAATGTGGTAGGGCTAGGAAGTATGTAGTTTCCAGACTGTGAGCATGGATCCCTATGCAAACAAGGTGGAGTTACTGAATAACATAAAGAGGTAATTGTGTCTGCATATCCCCTTCGTGTAGGCAGAGAGCCATGTTGTTGTTTACACAGGATGTAGCTGACATCAGGGGATGGTGTGTCCAATGACTTCTAAGCTTATTTCACCTTAGCTATGCCTGTTTGCATGGCACCCCACTGTGCTGAGTATGTCCTTTGTGGGGGGTGTTTGCACTAACTTCTAAGCTTTGTTTAGCTAAGGAGAGTGTGATTCCATGTATATGCGTGGCAAGACGCTATGCTGAGCATGAAAATCGGGGGGGGTGAGTACTAAGTGCTAAGCTTTGTTTACCTACAGGGCACTCATTTGCATGGTGCACCACAGTGCTGAGTGTATCTAAAAGCCAATGACATATCAATTAGTTTTGACCCCCTATTTAACTTAAACTAAGACCATTAAATGATGTTAATGATATACCAGGCCGGTGGAATGCATCACAGGTAGCCAATCACAGTCAGCACCTACAGCAGAGCACTATAAAGTATGCATACATCCTACAATCTGATTTTTCCCCCATACTCTGCACCATTGGAATACAGACTGGGAAATTTTAACTGAGAGAATGCTAGGAGCTTCTGCAGGTCTGCTACATCTGTAAGTGCTGGATGATGAAGTCAGTGTTGCTGGTGCTGCTGACAATAGGCCTAGACAGAGAAGGAGAAGAGTGCTTAGGCCCAGGGTAACCTTTCAAGAGCAACATGAGCTGGAGATTTTAGAGGCTACAGGGTGGATAGGAACATACTACAAGAACTCACTGAGCTCTGCTGCCCTCAACTCAGACTCGGAGACAGCAGAGGGGAACCCATCCCAGTGGAAACAAAGGTATGTGTAGCCCTTAGGATACTAGCTACAGGGACTTTCCAAAGACCAGCTGGGGACATGATGGGGGTCTCACAGGTATCAGTATCCAGGGTAGTCCATTAGTTCAAACCAGAACAGAAGACAAACTGATAAAAAACACAAGCAAGGCCAGAGAGATTCTGACAAATTCAGATGAACAACTTAAAATGCAATTTTAGCTCTCTTGTTTTATTTTATAACAAAACTTATTCAGATGAAGTGAAGCAAACATACACACTGTTTAAATACAGTTCTAATAGATCATGTGATAACTTTTTTAAAATCATGTCCACCAGTTCCTGGATAACATACCACAACATGCTGGTGAGCACATATATTTCCCCCTCACCCCTGAGGTGAGGACCAGTAATATGTAACACTACCCTGATGTACTTGGTGCCATAGATTGCACCCACCTGGGTAAGGAGGGTCTAATCTACATCAGCTACAAGAGGTACCAATCTATCAGTTGCCAGGTCATGTGCAATGCCCAGGACATTATCATGAATGTGTATGCTGGCAGCCTTGGCAGTTATCACGACTCCCATATCTGGTACGCATCATAGCTGTACCAGATGTTTGCTGGGGGAAGACATCCCACATGACCATTTACTGGTGGATACTGGCTGCGCACTGGAATCGTGGATGATGACACCACTCAGAAATGCACACACACTCAAGGAAGAACATCATAATGAGGCACGCGCACAAACTAGAAACATCACAGAGCACGTGTTTGGGCTTCTGAAGTTATGGTTTCAGTGCGAAGATATATTTGGTGGAGCCCTGCAGTACTCTCCACCCACATGTGCACATATGTTCACATTATGTGCCATGCTACACAATATGATCCTGTGGAAATAGCTACAGTAGGATCAGCAAAGGGAAAGGATACACAGCCACCCATCACTGCCTAGGTCACCACAGCCACAGTCACAGGAGGGCACGGAGGAGGAACCCCTTGATGTTGTCCCTATAGGCAGTCAAAGGTGTGCCCAGTATACCCTGGCTTTGGCTAAGAGACAATGCATAGCACATTCACTGACAACCTAGGGCCCTAAGGACTGACACCTTACTCCTACTCAGATACATATATTAAAATCGTTGATGCCAGGAAACACACACAACCTGTACCTATTCATGTATTGCCTGTGTACTGCTTCCATTACACAGAGTCAGACCTGAACAATAGTTCTGTCAACTGCTGCATTCAGAAGTTAAGTCCCTAACCTACACACTACTTTTAAGGATTACTATAATATGGTATCGTATGTACAGATCTGCTGCATTTATGCAAGGAAATATAGTGGGCTATGTGGACAGAAATAACATCTACATGGGACAACAGATACCCAGTCCAATAGTATGTGTTCCCTAATAATTGCTAGGCGTCATGGTTAGAATATTCACTACATCAGTCAAGGGAGATGTTAAACAGTGGGATCACATGATATTTGGACTACTAGTCTATCTCAGCAGATAATGTGCTGTTGCTCCCCCCACCCCCAGCACAACAGTGTTTCCATATAACTGCTTTAAGAGTAAGTCAGCAATGGTATATCAGAGACCAGGCAATCTCAGGGTTCTTACACAGAACTTGATCACACATTGTATGCCATACATAAAGCAGGAAGAATGATGTACATATTTATGCTGTTAATTGTGTGATGAATGACTCCTCTCTGTCTGGCAGCCTATATTGCTCAGTGGACTAAAGAAGTTAGCATGGATGATGGTGTTGATGATTCTAATCTGGAAGTAGTTACATCTTTTGCATCTGAGGTATTATTATGTTGGTATTTTTACAGATTGTCAGTCTGTGTGGGGGTAACATTATGAACCTCAGTCACATATTAAGTATAGTAGACAGCTGGGGAATGCTGTGGACATTTTGAGTGAAGTGCAGTACTGCAGAAACAGGGACAGATGTCAGTGCCTGTAACACACAAAAATCCCAGACTGGAGTACAGGTAGGTGTGGCCTAGAGTTGCTTTATAAGTACTGACAGTCTCACTGGACATGTCCAGACACTTAGTTAAAATGAGCACAATTCTATCAAAATGACCTGTTATGTATAGATATGACTATACATACAGACATATGCGTATACATATCTGCCTGTCACTATCTCTCTCCCACATACATAGTATATCTATCTCTATGCAGTGTCAACTAGATATATACCGATATAGATATAGCTATATATATATATTAAAATGGCACATAGGCTCTCCCCATATATCTACATAACACATATACATATCATGCACACACACAGAGCTACATTTATATATACATCCCTATTATATACATAAATACGTGTGTGGATGTCTGTATTGTCCTACATACCCTAATAATGCTGAGTAAATCTGCACTATCACACATCCATACTGTTGCTCAAAGGATCCAAAGTAAGGGTGCAACAATACATGATCCACTTACCTACAGACTCCTGTTTCTGTTGGATGTCACCAAGTAGTCAGACACAGGAGAGCAAGCAGTGTAATGTATAATATTGACAATGCATGCATGGACAGTGGACATTGTTCCTGCCCACAGGTTTGCCTGTCTAAGTGCAAAGAGCCACATATGTCCATACTGTTAACTGTACACACATAGCTAGGATAATAGTTATCTCACTGCTAGGATACTACTAGATGCAGATAACAGAATGAAGCAATATTAATCTGCAAGTCACAAATTCTGTGCAACACAATCCTAGTTTGTGTAATGCTCAAGTACTGTGCCTGCAATTGCATATACAACAGAGTAGATAGATACTGTAATCTATAGTGTGTAAGACTAGATAGGTAGGGGTTTTAATATCACTCCAGACTACGTGGTGTGTGTGTGTGTGTGTGTGTGTGTGTGTGTGTGTGTGTGTGTGTGTGTGTGTGTGTGTGCACATATCCCCCAGCAAAACAATTGACATGCCCTCATGGGCTATCCACCTGCAATGACTATGAACTTTTTGGCCCTGCAACTTGCTGCTGACTTCCAAACTGCCCTCTTCTACAAGGCCGAATCATGTCATCCACCTTAGGACTACTAGCTGACAGCATGATATCAGACTTAAGCCATGGCACATGTGATAAGCAGTGTCACCTATAGTGTGTAAGACTAGATAGATAGGGGTTCTAATCTCACTCCAAGTTTTGTGTGTGTGTGTGTGTGTGTGTGTGTGTGTGTGTGTGTGCGCGCATGCATGTGTGTATCCATATGGCATAACTATGATCACCTTGGAAACTTAGAAATAAGTAAGGTTTTGAAGTGTTTTATTTGTAGCACGTGATGTGGCCCCTCGAAAGTACTGATCACAGCAAGGCCTGCTGATGTCATCAAGCATATTATGTCCTAAATTGATAGTATTAGCAGACATGAGGTGTGTTACATGCATCACATACTGTGATCTGTAGTGTGTACCAGTACATAGGTAAGTGTTCTCATCTATTAAAACAAAAACAAACCAGCTCAAAGAACAGAACAAGCTTTTATTCCAATGGTAAATGCTTTTGTTTTTTTTAAAGACCATGTTTTTGCTTTTGTGGTATTAGAACAGGTTAAGATAAACCCTGGGGGGGGGGTCCATGCAATATTTTATTAGAACTTAGGGAATATTACTGGCAGCTATATTTAAATGCTGCAGCACCCCCTGGAATTAATGATTGTGTGTCTATTTCCAGTATTTTAAAAATGAATGTTTTTAATAGACGAGGAGTGTTTTGTGTACTTTAAGTATTATGTGGTATAATTTTATTTTAATATTGTAGGAAGAGTAATTGGGAAGCTGCTGGGAAAATGATTGTTAAGCGGGGGCTGTAACTTTAAATAGTTGATTGTTGTACAACAGCTTTTATATAAAATATTCTCCATTTGCATGGGTGCCGTGAAGTTAGCCACCTCTGTTTTTAGGATCCCAAAGTTAGCTTTGGAGAAGTTTTTCATGGTGGTTACCTTTGCGGGGGTGGGGTGGGAGGGATGTGGATTTCCAAGGTGATTAGTTTGTGGTCAGATCTAACCAGGGAATAGCTGACTATTGGTGTAGAGCAATGGTCACCCATGTTAGTAATGACCAGGTAAAGGAATTTGCTACCTCTAGTGGGGGTAAGAATAAGCTGGTCCAGGGCAATGGAATTAATGAACTCCAAGAAACGTTGGGCAAGTGTATTAGTACATGAGTAGTTTACCCAGTTAATGGAGGGGTAGTTGAAGTTGCCTAGTAAGAGAGTGTTAGGTTGGACCCTAATATTCTCCAGGGTGCTGAGGAACATGAAGTGAGAGTCTTGGGACATGGTTAAGGACCTATAGCAGGCTATGACCTGAATCGCTGTCTTACCCAATGTTAGCTGCTTCTGAAGTATCTCTGATGCGTTATGTTGGGCTACCAGTCTGGAGGTGTGCACATCCTTTATGAATATGGAAACACCACCACCTTTGGAGCTGTGGTCCAAATTCTGGGGCCAAAAGGTGTGGAATGAGTTATAGCCTGATAGTGCAGGGGTGCTTTCTGCTGCCTTGAACCAGGTCTCTGTTACAACACAAATGTCAATGTTCTCCATTTTAAGGAGTGCCTCAAGTGAGTGCATTTTGAGATTTAGACTTCTAACGTTGAGCATCATGACCCTCAGATTGCATTTGCTTGTAGCTGTTATGGTGGTAATTTGGTCTTTGGAACACCTCCTAAAAAGGCACTATAGGGGTGGCAAGAGCCTTGGCCAGTATCTGTTAGCCCTGGGGTGACAGATGCAGGCCATCTCTGGCAAAGCATCGAGGTCTGTCAATCATGTCATCCCAGGCAGACAGATACTGGATCCCCTTAGAGTTACACCAAAAACTTAGTTAATTGTTGAAATCAATAATTTTCTGCTTGTACTTTGATATCATTCTTTGTGATGATAAGATGCTGCTCAGGGCTAGGTTCATACCTGTCTGAGCTACATAATCTGAGAGCTCCTCAATGTCTCTTTTCATGTAGTCCAGGGAGGTACATCTCAGGTCATTCATATCCACATGTACAATGACAGAGTCATATTTATACCTGTTGTTGAGTGACCTGACTGCGTGCATTATGTGTCAGATCCTGGCACCTGACATTCAGCTGACTGTTATCTTCTCCTTATTCTACCTAGTGAGTGGGACATCAGTGTGCTTCACTATCGAGTCACCTATGACTAGTGTATTGGGCATGCTGTTTTGCCTTTGGGGCTTTGGTTGAGTGGCACACTGTTTAGGAGAGTTATGTGTCTTGTGATCAGTGTTGTGTTGTGGTGGTCGAGTGTGTTTCTGCCTTGGTGGTCTCTGCTGCTTGGGTGCATTTTTATTTAGAGCCACCGTGAAGGTGGGGTGTGTGGTTTGTGTTTTTATGTGAAGGCAGTGCTGGTGTGTGTCCTGGAGGGCTATGTGTTCCATGTGGTGTGTTGCAATTGTTGAACTTCACCTCTTGACCAGCTATTCCGGTCTTGGCTGGAGAGTGCATGGCTTCCAATTTGGATATATAAGTGCATCTCTCACATGTCTGAGTGTTGGAGGGTAAGAGGAGAGGGTTGTTGGTGTACATGAGGCAGTTACTACATTGCCTCAGGATGCCCAAGTTCACCCGGTTAATAGGAGAAAGCACAGAGAACTGACCTTTAGACATGTCTGGGGGGGTGGGCATTGATAATAAGTACTAGATCTGTTTCCTTGTAGAACGTTCAGTGCTTTTAGCACTTGTGTGCTACAATAATTGCTACAAGAAGTCTGGTAAAGTGCTAAACTAATAAGCTAGTATAAGTGCAGGAGAGGAGAGAACTAGTAGAGCTAAGGGAAAAATTGAAGAGCAGACTCTGGACCACTCAAAAGCTTTCAAACGGTCCTGGATACAGCAAGTCTGTATCCTGACTAGACTAGTTACAGGAAAGGTGGGAAACAAGAGCAGACATGTGCTTTTAAACCTGAAAGTTGAGAGAGATGGAAAAACTGTTCAAAAGGCCAATAAACTACAATTTTTGGGCCAGGAACCACTCCTCTTGTGGAAGATAGGCTACTTAATGCTTACCACTCCCACTGATAAGCTAGAAGGCTTCCCTCCAACATAGAAAGGCTTGGGGGGCTCAGAAGTTTACAGTCGTGGACACAGCAAATCTGTATCTGGACTAGACTAGTTACAGGAAAGGAGGGAAACAATCACAACACAGGCTTTTAAGCCAGAAAGTTTAAAGAGATGGACAAAACTGCCCAAAAGGCCAAAAAAACCCACAAATCTTGGCCAGAAACCACTCCTCTTGTAGTAGATAGGCTACCTAGTGCTTACCACTCCCACTGATAAGCTAGAAGGCTTCCCTCCATCACAGAAAAGCTTGGGGATCTCAGAAGCTTACAAGCAGTCCTGGATACAGCAAATCTATATCTGGACTAGACTAGTTACAAGAAAGGAGGGAAACAAGTGCAAAAGTGGGCTTTTAAATGAGAAAGTTGAGAGAGTAGGAAAAACTGCCCAAAACAGCTAATAAATACAATTTCTGGGCCAGAAACCACTCCTTATGTGGTAAATAGGCTACCTAGAGCTTACCACTCTCACTGATAAGCTAGAAGGCTTCCCTCCAATACACAAAGGCTTGGGGGCTTAGGAGCTTGCAAACAGTCCCGGATACAGCAAATCTGTATCTGGGCTAGACTAGTTACAGAAAAGGGGGGGAAACAAGTGCAAATGCGGACTTTTGAATCAGGAAGTTGAGAGAGATAGAAAAACTACACAAACGGCCAATAACTACAATTTCTGGGCCCAGAAAACACTCCTTCTATGGTAGATAGGTTACCTAGTGCTTACCACTCCCACTGATAAGCTAGAAGGCTTCCCTACAACAGAAAAAGGCTTTGGGGGACTCAGAAGCTTACAAGCAGTCCTGGATACAGCAAATCTGTATCTGGAATAGACGAGTTACAGGAAAGGGGGGATACAAGTGCAAATGTGGGCTTTTAAATCAGAAAGTTGAGAGAGATGGAAAAACTGCCCAAACGGCCAACAACTAGAATTTCTGGGCCCAGAAACCACTCCTTATTTGGTAGATAGGTTGCCTAGTGTGTACCACTCCCACTGATGAGCTAGAAGGCTTCTCTCCAACATAGAAAGGCTTGGGGGGGGCTCAGGAGCTTACAAACAGTTCTGGATACAGTAAATCTGTATCTGGACTAGACTAGTTACAAGAAAGGGGTGAAACAAGTGCAAATGCTGGCTTTTAAATCAGAAAGTTGAAAGAGATGGAAAAGCTGCCCAAATGGCCAATAACTACAATTTCTGGACCAGAAACCACTCCTTATGTGGTAGATAAGTTACCTAGTGCTTACCATTCCCACTGATAAGCTAGAAGGCTTCCCTCCAACACAGAAAGGCATGGGGGCTCGGGAGCTTGCAAACAGTCCTGGATACAGCAAATATGTATCTGGACTAGACTCATTACAGGAAAGGGGGGAAACAAGCTTAGAATTTTTTTTTCTAAGGTGGAAAAGAAGAAGGCTGGAACAGAAGGTAATTCAAGGTTAAGAATCTAAGTGGGTTGGCCCTAACAAATGTTCTCTCTCTATTAGGTAGAACAAACTAATGACACTAGACTGGGAGGAGTTTCCCAGACCAAACACACAGTATGTCCGGGCAATTGCAAAACCATCAAGTATAAAAACAAGACAACAACAGGGAGGTGGGGTGGGAAACTATTACAGCTACTAGCTGTAGTCACTAAATTAAAGTTTTAAACAGATAAAGGAGCAAGGACACTCTAGAGAATGCTCTTAACTGCAAACAAATCAGTTATATGATACCTGACTAGAACACAGAAACCTAAAAAAAAATCAAAAATGCACAGAAAAGCATGGATAGAGCTCTAACAAATAGAAAATATAACTCTAGGTATGAAAAAACAGTTTACAGTTAAGTAATTCAGTAAGCATGCAATTAGAGCAATGAAACAGTAGCAATGAAAAATACAGTTAAAACTGTATAAAACAGTACATAAATGCAGTCTATATGCCACAGGTGACAATGACACTCATTGCAAACAATCCTTATTGAATACATACTGAAGATGTGAAGTGGCCTTGTGTGGGACCATGCTGCTGTCTGCAACTGCCAGTACTACTTGGTAAGATACATCAGCAAATGGCTGTTGCACTCAGATTTTGGCATGCTGAGGGAAGAATACTTGAAGATTATGAGTATGTCACACAGAGGTGACTGTGGCCTGAGCTATGCCATATGATTCCTGCCATACCACTGGAGAGACACGGTGATCTGAGCCATATTAGGTGTAAACCTGTGTGGCCAGGTCTGTGTACCCAGTCTTTACATGGAGTTTATGGCGTTTGGTATGTCAACAAGTATGTGTTCTCATGCCCTCTTGCAGGGTAGTGACATAGCACAGAGACTGTATGAGTGCTCACAATTTGCAGTCATCAGCCAACATTGTTAGCCACAATCAATCAGTAGTCATGTGTGTTTAACATGTAAATTTGTTTTTGGGACACTCCTCCTGGGCCCATCTCATTTGCTCCCTCAACTGAGTACAGTGAGATCATATTTTGATTTCAAACACTCCTACCAGTCCCATCTCTTCTGCTGTGTACAGTGTGAAGGACAACCCCTATAGTCTCTTAATCTACACTATACTCTTCCTCTCCACTGAAAAAAAATATTTATACTTTATTCAGCTGCCCTTACTTAACTGTCTTCTACCTTATTACCTTAGTTTGCTGTTCTGTGTGCTCTTAAGTGTACAAATGCTCTTATTCTGCATGTATTACTGCTTGTTAGTCACCTGATTAATAATTCTAAGTATCTTAGTTTTTGTTGTAGCACTTGTGCTTCAGGCCATTTATTTTACTTTTAGGGTTTTTGCAGACAAACCCTTATCATACCCTGTTCTCCATAAGTCTGCCAAGTACTTAGAGCACTATGTCTGGGCAATTCCCATTAGTTTGTCCTGCAAGCCTGGTCGTCATGAGCATACTGAGTCAGTGTAGCAACTACCACATGTTCACAGACAGTCCCATGCTCCTAGCACATAATTCTTCTACTTGCGAAAGATGTATCTACATCAGTAAGCTGGAATCCATGGTCTCTCACACCACAGTCAGTACTCCTGACAAAGAGGAGATGGCCAGTACAAGCACCACATCACCCACATCACAGAGCCACACACCCACTTATGCAGTGGCCCTCAACAAAAACTTAGCTAAACAGAGACCCCCAAAACACATGCACAAACATTCCACACACAACACCAATCACATCACACACAGTAGTCAGTGCACCAGTGTCCCACAAACACAGCCCATTAGACAAAACAATAAACCAACACAGCCCATAAGGCCTAACAATAAATCAAACACACTAGTCATTGGTGACTCGATAGTGAGACACACCAATGTCCCCCTCACCAGGCTCAACAAGGAGAAGGTCACGGTCAGCTGTTTGTCAGGTGCTAGAATCCACAATGTCACACACACACTCATGTCTCTCCACAACAAATACACGTATGACTCTGTCATTGTCTATGTTGATGTGAATGACTTGAGACGTACCTCCCTGGACAATATAAAGAGAGACATGATTGAGCTCTCAGAGTATGTGCTCCAGGCAGGTATAACCCTAGTCCTAAGCAGCATCCTACCTTCACCAAGAATGATACCACAACACCAACAAAAAATGTTTGACTTCAACAATTGGCTTAGTTTCTGGTGTCTTTCTAAGGGGATCCAGTATCTGTCTTCCTGGGATGACATGGTTGACAGGCAATGATGCTTTGCAAGAGTTGGCCTCCACCTGTCACTCCTAGGTTCTGGATCTCAGCCAAAGCTCTAGCCTCCCCATTGTGCCTTTTTTAGGTCATGTCCCAAAGCAAATTGAAGGTCATGCAGCTCAATGCTAGGAGGCTTAATCTGAAAATTCACTCATTGGAGGCTCTGCTCACACTGAAAGATGCCGATGTCTGTGCAGTCATGGAAAATTGGGTCAAGGCTGCAGATAGCACCCCTGCCTTACCAGGCTATACCTCATTCAACACTTTCCAACCCCAAAATGAGGTCAGAAAGACTAAGGGTGGTGGAGTCTATGTCTTCATTAAGGACAGACACACCTCCAGACTGGTTTATCAACATGACACACTGGAATTATTCCAGGTGCAACTGACAGTTGTTAAGATACCCATCCAAGTTATAGCCAGCTGTAGCCCCCCCTCCATGTCTCAGGGCACCCGCATCTTCTACCTGAATCTACTTGACTCCATCAAGGTAGCCCCTAACACCCTGATCCTTGGTGACTTTAAACTACCCCACCATAGACTGGGTGAACTATTCCTGCACTAATGCACTCACCAAATGATTCCTTGACTTCATCAATTCTAATGCACTAGATCAGCTGGTCATATCCCCCACAAGGGGGGATAACATACTGGACTTGGTTCTCACCAGCATGAGTGACCACTGTACCACTCCCATAATATGGTCTTCCCTGGTGAGATCAGATCATCAGTTTGTCTCATTCGAAGTCTCTATCCCACCCAACCCCTCCCTAGCCATAACCAGGCTAAAAAACTTCTCAAAAGCTGACTACAACCACCTAAGGGTAGATATCAGCAGCTTCACACCACCACCACCACCCTCAGATGATGCAGACAACTATGCTGAAGGGTATGCCAGTGCAGTATATAAGCACCTGTACAACTGCATGGACTCAGCCATACCCAACAGAACTAAATCTGCTTCTCAAAGAAATGCAAACCTGTCTTGTAGACATCCTCTATCAACAGGCTTTGCAAAAAAAGGAAGAAACTGTTATCCAAGGGTAAAAAGGAACAAATTCCAAATTGGAAAAACTCCCTACTCTGCTCAACAAGCAAATTGGATCACTATTGAAAACCTCCAAAGCCAATTATGAGTTGAAACTAGCCTCCAAAACAAAGGGAAACCAAAAGCCCTTCTTCAGTTACGTTAGGAACTTCCATGGCAAAGCCCAAATTTGTTCCAAACTAGTACTTAATGGTACCACTTAGACTGATCCTGCTGACTTAGCCAACTTGCTGGTTGATAGGTTCAGTGCAAACTTCACCCCTTTATTGCCCCACAAAGGCCCAGTTGATATCCCTGATACTTGTCCCACACCTCACATCTCTGTAGATCAAGAGCTAAAGGACCTATCCAAGGCAAAGAACACAGCTTCCATGAGACTTGATAGTATCCCAGGCTGTATTCTGCACCATCTCCAGCAAGAACTAACTACCGTATTCAACCACAGCCTAACTACAGGCTTCATTCCAGCAGAGTTGAGAACTACCATTGTCTTCCCTTTGTACAAACTGATGCTACTTCTGACCCAGGAAACTATCGCTCCATCAGTCTGATCTGTAAAGTCATGGAGTGTATTATTATGGATCTCATAAACAAGGACATAGGCAATCTCCAAGCACTTGACCCCACCCAATTCACATTTGTCAGGGGCATATCTTGCCTATTGAACCTAGATGACTTCTTTGAGGCTATCACCAATGGCGTTGGATGAGGGAAAGTCAGTACATACAGCTTACTTTGACCTGCCAAGGCCTTTGACACAATCTCCCACTCGGGCTTTATTGAAAAGCTAACACAACTTGTCAGATAGTTGGCCAACTGGTTCACAGATAGGACACACAAGGTCAAAAAAGGTGCTGCCACCTCTGACAGCAGATATGTCACTAGTGGTGTTCCCCAGGGATCTGTCCTGGGACCCCTACTGTTCAGCATATACTTCTCAGTGGTCCAGGAAAAGACAAAGGCCCTGTGGCTGACCAAGTTTGTGGATGCCTGTAAGGTGGGTGCTGTCATTGACTCCCAATTGATGTTAACATACTGCAAGAGGGTCTCACAGCTACAAATAACTGGTGCCAAAGTCATGGCCTTAAGTTAAATGTAAAAAAATGTATTATCATACCATTTGGCAAAAACACAGCCCCTACTGATTACCACATCAATGGCAAGCCCCTAAGCACACAACCTGTAGTGAGAGACCTGGGTACTCAAGTGGACAACAATCTCACATTCAAACATCATGTGACAGAGATGGTCAGAAAAGCCTTTTATTTGGTTCATCTTATAAGTAAAGGGATTGGATCCAGAAAAAAGGAGAGTCTAACTCCTCGTGCATTGCCCACTCGATAGGTCTAAATCAAATATGCGACATCAACAAAACCTGCTGGACAGACAGGTTTGTCTCCCAGAAGCTTCCCTGTCTCTGGAATTGACTTCCCATACATGTCAAACAGAGTACCTCACTGGCTCTCTTCAAATGCAACCTTGATGAGTGGATGGGAAACCATAAATTTGTCCCAGGGGTTCCACATTTGTCCCTCATTGACATGGGTGACATTTTTGTGGATAAACTCTTGGTTAGGCTTGTAAGGGCTACAGGGCCATTAGCCTTGTAACTTCCTATGATCCCATGATCCTATTGTGGTTAAATGTATTCCAAGCAGTAGGGAACCCTGGACTGCACCCTGTTGAGCACTGCTGCTTACAGATAAGCTATTGTAGGTGGATGTCCCTGTATTGCATATGTGTGCCATCAGTTACCCCTACAATGACAGTACCATGGAGGCCAAAGTGGGTGCTTTGTAAATGTTGCCTGAGTGGGGAATATAGTCAGATGGCTTGGCTTACTCTAGGGAGTTGTAGACCCTGATGAACTCTCACCTGGGTCCTTGGTGACTGCCTTGGACATGTCTACCATGTGTAACAATCATACTACCCCTGTCACACATCCAAACTGTGTACAGTCAACTGTGTGTAGACCACATATATATGTGCTGATCAGCTCTACAATGATTGCCCCTACAGGCATACAGATATGGATACTTAGACAAAGAGATGTATAGTTATGTTGGTCATTGGATGAAAAACCTCTGTGCAAGGGTATCACAGTTGCCATTGTCCACTCAGCTGGCATGCAGCCAGAGGTGTCAGAATGATTGCAAGGGTTTCCCAATGGTGTTAGTAATCCTTGTCAGATCACATGTAGGATGCAGCCTGGAATGAGCATCTGCAATAGATGCTGTATATCTTTCATTGAAAGGCCAGTTACGGACTGTAAATATGGAAGTCATGGGACAGGTTGTAGGAATGCCATGTGTCATATGTGGTTGTGAAAAGGGAGTGTAGTGGATACAGACAGTGTGTCAGTAAAGCTTAGGTATGAGTACAGAACCATCATATGTGGCATCATGAAGTATGAGATCACAGATCATCTGGGCCTGTCCTTTGCAATCAAACATGTAACTACACTGTGTGCTGTGGTTCTGCTTTGTGTGGGTGGCTACTTTTGTTACTTGCTATGTCTACACAACATCACAACAATACTATGTGCTTCTTTTAGCTGAGGAGGTAGTGGCTCCATGTTAGGGGGGCACCTTCATCCTAACTGTCACACAGCACTTTCCACCTGTTAATAGTATAGCCTGCTAATGGCAGTTGCCCACCAGCCAGGTTTCCTGAGCCATGACTATCCAGTGTCCCTTCTGTCACATACAGCCAAGTTTGTGCATTTGTAATCCTGCTGACATAATGCATGGGTGTAGAGCTCTGCATACTTCCCTGCCCCATCTGAAGGGGGAGGTGCAGTTGATCTATGTCAACCATCCCACAGGAGGTAATAAATGGCTTTCTTGACATATATGTCTGCATTTTCTGCAGGGGGTATGTGCTGGTAGTGCTAAGGTGACTGATCTGTGGCCATATTCCACCAGGTAGGACCTCATATGGGGGGGGGGGCTGTACTGGTCACCCATATTGGTAAACACATGATGCAATATGCTGGCTCCCTGTGTAAAGATGTCAGGGCACTGCTGCAGAGCATTGTAGGTAAGGACCTAAACTATCCTTTGGGCAAGTGAGCCACAACACAACTTAGCAACACAGTGTGTAGATATTACACTTCTGTAACATTATTGTCTGTGCTCCGTACAGGCACCTTACATGACTCTCTTCTTGCAACATGCTGGAAGTGACTGCAATACTTACTTGCACAGAGGACAACTAGTATGTAATGCCATGCGGTATCCCCAGATCTCTGAATCATGTCACTTAAAATGCCATCATAGGAGTTAGCATGGATAGGAGCACAAACACTGTCATATACCTACTAACACTGGACCAAACACTGCTACTTTTGCTCAAGGCCAGATCATGCCTATCAACAGTAACTGGCAGAGCCAATTGGCTGTTACACTATGCAGTAGATGTTAGACATATGTCTCACTCTACCAACCATGGCCTGACAAGGTGTATGACAATATTAGTCCAACAGGCATTGCTGGAAATGGTGTATGTCATGTACAGAGTGTTATGTCAGCTGGTGGATAGGCAAGTGTCTGACAGTCATACTCTGGGAAGAGACATACACTGCAATGATGCCAATCACCAGTGGAGTTTACCATCCTCCATTATTGGTGTACCCTGTCTACCTGTTCCCTCTCTGCAGTCACAGCCACTGTCAGTGACCTCTTACTAAGTAAAATAGCAGTTAATTGCATATTAAAAGCTGTCACAGAATCCCACACAGCACCAACAGTTATACAGGATGGCCTAAGACACAGTCAGTTGTTCTGTAAGCCACTGACAAAGACTAAATGCCAATGACTGCACAATAACTATCATGTCAGAAATCATCCACCCCTGCAAAATACTGTAGTGTCTGCACACCGAACACAGTTGAGCCTTTACACATGGAGTTATGGACACAAAGAGTAATGTAGACTTTGACTTTCACTGGTCAGTAAGATGTGGGGATGCATTCACTGAAGTACAACCTATACAGACAGGTTTGGGATGTAAATCCCAGACTGCCACTGCTACACTGACTGTGGCAGTAATCACACCTATCATCATGTACAATGGCACCCATGCTATGTCACTACAAAGGCATATCATACAACTTTAGCAGTCACATACATTCCATGGTACACCAATGCACAGTGTAAATAACATGTCCTATGGAGTTCGTGTCATGACCGTACATGTGTAGTCTGTCTTCTACATGCTTTGGATGAGATGTGTATGACTCCATAGAGGGAAGTGTCATATCCCACTGTGTACCTCCTCATATTCATGACAGGGCTAACACATGTCTCACCTGTTCTTCACACCTAAAACATCACTGTAATATACACAGTACATGCTGGAGAGACAGGTATGTAACACAGGCAGTACACCATACATGAAACAGGCCCCCCCCATGCATGTGAAGCACACATCTGTTGTGACACACATCATGTGCAAGTTACACAATGTGATGCAGAACATGACAATCATAACTGGTGTCTGGAAACTGTACTGGACACAGGATATTTGTAGATGGGTCATTTCCATCATGACATATTGTAGATGTGTGAGTTCCCAAAACCCTGGTGACACTTATCAAGTGTAGCAGACCTGTTCATAGATTAGGGATACATGAGTATGCTGAATGCCACCATTGTCTTTGTTAGCCTGTTATACTCATATGAACCTATGGAGCCATGCATTTAGAGTGCTGCACCTTGCTGAAGACATATTTCTGCTGTGCTGACATGCCATCCTGTGCTGCTTTATTGCCGCTGTGTATCCATAGATTATCTCTACAGAGCCCTGAAACAGAAACATAAACAGGTCAGTGACATACCTGTGATCATGTAACTATACAGCCCTTACAATATCCTACAAAATAAGGTACACAAAAGTATGTGGCGTACTTGTGACAAATGCCAGCATACAGTATCTGTCATTTATCACTCAAGTTGCATGGCAAAACAACACTACATTACAAAAGTACATGTTAACTAATATAGTCACCCTGTGCATCAGACAAATAGCTTCATTTCCCTTCTTCAATGTCAAGGATGATAGGGATGTGGCACAATTATCATCCCTTGCACAGAATGTTGTGTGGGGGTGCAGGAGGCCTAGGCAGACCCAAACAGTTGACAGCATGTATGTGAGTCAGGAAGGGACGCAGGTAAGATGGACCATGGAAAGGTGTCGTGTGTGTCTGTAGGTGACCTGCATTTGACAGTGGTGTGTGAGTGTGTGCGTGTACACAGACAACCTCAGTGCTAGTCCTACATGTGTGTATGTTGGACAGATTGGGACTGTATATGGTAGAGTTGACAGTTCACCATCTCTGGCCCTGAACATGGGAATTGGTTCTGCCAAGAGTTGCACTGGCTCCTCCATGCCCAAGGTCTGAAGTAGTGCTAGTAACTGACGGTGACTGCTCTCTGCTGGGACAGTGTCCCTACCGGAGCACCCAGGACTATGAGCCCATGGCCTGACACATCATGGTGTGGACAGCATGCTCCTCTCTGTAGCACTGGATGTACTGACACTACAGGAGCATGATTGTGCACAGCCACATGGACTCTCAGCAAATGGGGCTGCTGACCTACGTCAACAAGTTCAACACTGAACTTCAACCACACGTTCCAGCACAGACAATGTGCAGTCCAAGACAGACACTCTCTCAGCCCACCTTCTGTCCACTGCATTAGTCAACCAATCCAGGGTGACCCAATGTGATGGAAGCAGTCATGGATGTCAGACTGCATTGCATTCATAACCCTAAGCATGTCTGGTGTTCTGTTCAGAACATGCCTGTGCCTCCACGACAGCCCAAAACATGCACCGAATGACCCGTGAAGTTACACTTGCAAGAGGTGGTGGATTGACAGCAGGCCCCTTACAAGCACCCCTGTCAAGCTGCCTTTGTGCTATGACCAGTGTCTACTCACACTTGCACCATAGTTGCCACACTTTCTTGTTCAATGTCCCCACAGTCTGACTGTCTAAAATCTGTGGCCTCCTGGGTCTAGGTATATGTAGGCATAGTGACTCTGTGTAGTGAAAATGAGGGTAGAAGAGGGATGTCAACCTCTGGGACAGATTAACCACCCAAACCCCCCCACCTGTGCCACACTGTGGCCACCATCATCATCAGAGTCTGAGGTGACACTTACATCAGGCTGTGTAAGGGACAGAGACCGACCCCACCCTTTCAATCACATGTGATAAGAAAGGAAAAAGCAGTACATTGTTACCTACACTGTTATGGTCTGCAGTACTATGTTGTGATATATGTCAGGCTCTATACACTGTTGTCACTATGATAGACCTGTTAAAATCTCAACCTCATAGAGTAGGACTAGAGGAAAGTACTCTTCCCACTAACAGCTGTAGTTACTTGTAAATAAACTTTCATTGCACTGCAATCTCATCAGCAATAGTGCGGTACACTGTTGACATTAGTGTAGACTCTGCACAGTTGTCACATATGACACTCTGTAGTGTCATGACAATACTGTCACATCTAGCAGTATGAGTCTAATATGTGTACAGTCAGACAATATGTGTGCATTTGGCAATCATGCCAACAGTACAACAATGCAGGCAGCAGGCCTGGGATGACATTGCTGTAAACATACATCAGTAACAAAACAGTGTCATGCTTACCAGGAGCAGGACCACAAGTTTGTGCAATACCTGATGGACCTGTGAAAAGTTGAGAGAGAGGTAATGTCTGTACCACCACATGTTCGACCGCCACATGATAATGCATCCATATATCTCACATTTGCAATAGTTACTGTGTTAATTGTTATAGTGGTCATAATCTGGGCAGGACAGTCAAACTGCAGTTAACCCTTCTCCCCCCAAAACAGACAGACCTGACACCCACATAAGAATATGTATGCCCTCACACACTGAATGCTACAGTATTGCAATGCTGATCAAACTAAGCTTATCTGCATGCTCTTCTGCAGTGGAAACTATGGCACCCACATCCACGATGTAGGGTGTTATGGATGCCTGGGCACTGTTGTGTGTGCCTAGATTCACCAGGAATACTCTGTGGCTGAGAGTGGTTGTTCTACTGCAGGCCCTCCACCGGTGGCTCCACGATCCCAGGCTACATGTGCTGCTCGTCTGTGTGCAACATTGATTATATCCATTGTGCGGTGTGAAGCCTGCTCATATGTCCTGCTCTGATGACTTGTGGCATTGATGTCATGAACAAAGTCAGCCTACAATGCCTCCCACTGTTCCCTGTTGTGCTTCCCCCTGGACAGTAGGACTTTATGGTTTTGATGGAGCCCTTTCAGTATCAACTATGACAAAGCAGAAATTCCCTGAGGCTCCAAGAGCAGAATAAGTTTTTTCTTACATTTATTTCATTGAATTGCACTCCTTAACACCTATAGTTGTGCTATACAGCTAATATACTACATGTTGCACTGTTATAAAGCTTTTTTACTGTTTCACTGCATTTGTGTACTGTTTTATACTGTTTTAACTGTATTTCTATTGATAGATAGTGTTTCATTGCTGTAACTGCATTTTTATTGAATTACTGTAAACTGCTTTTTCATACTGACAGTTGTATATTCTGTTTGTGAGTGCTCTAGCTGTGCTTTTCTGTGCATTTTTGTGAGGTTTCTGTGTTCTAGTCAGGTGGCATAGTCTGGATAGATGCCTGCTGTTATCCAGGTCTGGTTGTTTTTCTTGTTGAGTTTCCTGTGTTTCTGGCAGCCATCTTCTGCTGGTAGTGTCTTGTCTTTGCTATTAATGAGAGTAACAGGGGTGCTTGACCTTCTCTAGCACGAGTGATTGGTTGAAAGAGCAGGGGCTAGCAGGACTGGGTAGTAATTCGAGATTCTAGATTCTTCCATCTTTTCTGGTATTTATAGCCTGTGTTTGCATGGTGTTGTGCTTGTTTGCCCATTGTGCAATGCCGCTGCACTATTTTAACCCATTGCTAGGTATCTCAGTTGCATTTTTTCCCTTACCAGCACTCCTCTGTAACTGATGCCCTCCCTTGCAACTAATGTGATTTTATCCAGCCCTACTCACACCTATAAGTACTCTATTCTGATAGTACCCACTCTATCATCCTTTACCTCTCTTCTAGAGATTCTGACTACCATGGATGGATAACTAATTTCCTGTGGTTTCTCCTGCTAGTGTTGTTGATATGGGCATCCTGAGACAGTCTAGCAACTGCCTCATGTACACAGACAACCCTCTTCTTCTACCACCTAGGAACACAATATATGAGAGATGAAATTACATTAAGAACCTAGAATCCTTGCTGTCTCAATGACAAGCCAGTACATCTGTCAGTGAGAAAGTTGTCTGCACAAATACCACAAGCACCACACCTCTGACACCACCCACACCTGTATAGTACATTCCTACATATATGGAGGTTCTCAACAAAAGCATACGTAAACAAAAGAGTCCTCCGAGGCAAAAACACATACGCACATCCCAACCCACCACTCCAAGAACCACACATAGTACACATGCCTATACCTCACAGCCTTTAAGGCCCAGCCACAACCCAGCATACTAGTCACAGGAGACTCTATCGCGAGACACACAGATGTGCCCCTCATTAGACTAGATAAGGGGAAAGTCACGGTAAGTTGCGTGTCAGGTGCTAGAGTCCACCATATCACTCATTCAATCAAGTGTCTCAACAACAGGTAGTGTTACGAGTCTGTCATAGTCCATATTGGTGTGAATGACTTGAGATGTACCTCTCTGAACTATATGAAGAGAGACATGATTGAGCTCACTGAAAATGTGTCCCAGGCAGCTATATCCCTAGTCTTAAGCAGCATCCTACCATCACCCAAAATGATGCCTCAGTACAAACAGAAAATTATTGACTTTAACAACTGGTTTAGTTTCTGGTGTCATTCCAAGGGGATCCAATACCCGACAGCCTGGGAGGACATGATTGACAGACCACAATACTTTGCCAGAGATGGCCTTCTGTCTCCCGTGGGCATCAGGCTTCTGGCAAAGGCTCTTGCCTCTCCCATAGTGCCGTTTTTAGGCAAAATCATGAGGGCAAAATTACCAACGTGAAAAATTCTTCCAAATGAAATTTAAAGGTCTTTCTGCTAAACGCTAAGAGTCTTAACATGAAACATCACTCATTGCAAGCATTCTTTACTGTGGAAGATGCTGACATTTGTGCAGTCACTGAACCCTGGTTCAAAGCTGTGGAGAGCACCCCAGCCTTTCCAGGTTACTTGTTCTACCATGCTTTCAGACCCCAAACAGAGGGCTACAAAGGAAAAGCAGGTGGAGTTTCAATATTTATCAAAGGCATACACACATCCAGGCTGGTGAAATGGTATGACACACAGGAGACACTCCACGTGCAATTAACTATTGACAAAACACCTATTCAAATCATAGCTAGCTAAAGACTCCCAACCATAACTCAGGAGGCCCACTCCACCTATCTGGACTTACTTGAATCCATCAAGATTCACCCCTTTGCCTTGATCCTGGGTGACTTTAACTACCCAACCATAGAATGGAAGACCTATTCTAGCCCAAACAGGAATGCCCAGAGATTCCTCGACTTCATCAATACCAATGCATTGGATCAGCTGGTCAACACCCTCACGAGAGGTGAAAATATCTTGGACCTTGTAATAACCAACATGAGTAGCCACTGTAGCACCCCTATAGTGTCATCCTCCTTGGCAAGATCCGACCATAAAGCAATCACTTTTGAAGTCACCATCTCCCGTGACCCCCCCTTGCCAGGGTTGAACAAAAAAAACTTTTCCAAAGCTCACTACAACCTCCTGGGAGCCAGTATAAGCAGCTTCACAGCCACAATCCCTTCAGATGAATCAAGCACTAATGTCCAAGCCTACACCAGAAAAACTATATGAGCACCTATACAGCTGCATGGACACAGCAATACCTGACAGGACCAAATCATCTTCCTCAAGGAAGAATTAACTTGTCTGGTGGACAGCAGCAATAAACAGACTGTACAATAAAAGGAAAAAAATGCTGTCCAGGACCAAGAAGGAGCAGGTGCCAAGTTAGAAGCAATCTCTCCTTTGTCTGAACGAGCAAATAAGGTCACTGGTGAAATCCTCTAAGGCTAATTTTGAGTCCAAATTGGCCTCATTCACTAAGGACAATCACAAGGCCTTCTTCGCATACATCCACAATCTCAAAGGTAACTCCCAAATCTGCTCTGAATTGGTGGTCAATAATACTACATACACAAATGCCATAGATACAGTCAACCTGCTGGCAGACAAGTTCAGTGAAAACTTCACTTCCCTATCCCCTATTAGTAAGCCAGGGCAACCCCAGTACCTGGTCCCTCCCCTCATTACCAGGTAGCAGGTTATTAATGCCCTCTCAAAGGCAAAAAATACAGCCTCCATGGGACCAAACAACATCCCTGGCTGTGTCCTACATGAACTAAGGCAAGAGCTTTCAGCACCACTAGGTACTCTATTCAACCAAAGCCTGTGCACTAGCTTCATCCCAGCAGAATGAAGGACAGCCACTGTCATCCATCTGCACGAAGGTGGAGCATCCACTGACCCAGGCAATTATAGGCCCATCAGCCTAACTAACCTGATCTGCAAGGCAATGGAATGCATTATCATGGACCTTATAAACTATGGCATTGACAACCTCCAAATGCTTGACCCCACAAAGTTTGTTTTTTGTCAAAGTGAGATCATGCCTGTTAAACTTGGTCACCTTCATCGAAACAGTCACCAAAGTCATGGATGAGGGCAAGACAGTGCACAACACCTACCTTGACCTAGCCAAAGCCTTCAACACTATTCCCCATTTGGGCATAATGGATAAACTCTTCCAGCTAGGCATCAACCCATATGTTACCAGATGGGTAGCTAACTAGCTCACTGGCTAACTGGCTCACTGATAGAACCCACTCAGTCAAAACAGTAGAAGCCACCTCTATTAGTAGACCTTTTACAAGCTGTGTACCCCAAGGATCGGTCTTGGAGCCTCTAATGTTTGGGATATACTTTTCTGAGATGCAAGCTAAAACCAGTGGTCTGTGGCTGACCAAATTTGCAGATGACTGCAAGCTGGGCACTGTCATAAATTCCCCTAGTGATCTGAACATCTTCCAAGAAGGCCTTAGCCAAACTAATGACTGGTGCCAGAAGCATGGCCTCAAACTGAATGCCAAGAAATGCATCATTATCCTCTCTGGGGAAAATGGTGTCCCGACTAATTATTACAGTAATAACAATGTACTAAGCATGCAATCAGTCATGAGGGACTTGGGCACCCAGGTTAATAGCAACCTGACTTTTGACCACCATGTTACCTCCATTGTACAGAAGGCTTTCTACATGGCCCACCTCAAAAGTAAGGGTGTTTTGTCCATGAACAAGGAGGTCATAACATCCCTGTACTCCTCCCTTATCAGACCCATTATCAAGCACAATGCCCCCTTCAGCATGTACCTTGCCAAGCACATGCAGCAGTTGAAGAGACCACAGAGGTTCCCGACCAGGAAAATCTAGGGTCTCAAAAATGTATCCTATACAGATAGGCTAAAATCCCTGTCCCTCTACTCAGTCTCATGCAGACTGCTCAGAGGTGACCTGTATCTGGCATACAAGGCCATCTCAGACTCAGCCTTGATGGAGTTGCTGCATATCCGTAAGTCAAACTGCAACCCTCACTCAAGGTCTCAACCTGGTCTGTGACATTATTAGAACTTGTTGGGATAGATTTGTGTCTCAATGACTCCCCTATCTGTGGAATCAACTTCCTCTCCATGTCAAGCAGAGTACCTCAGTAGCCCTCTCTAAGAGGGACCTGGATGACTGAATGGGAAACAGTAAATATACCTCTGGGATCTCACCTGTGTCCCTGCTGGACAGGGAAAACAGGTGTTGACTTTGTGGGAACATGGGTGAAATTCTTAGCTAGGCTTATAAAGGCCTCTGGGCAATGGACTGAATGGGAAACAGTAAATATACCTCTGGGATCCCACCTGTGTCCCTGCTGGACAGGGAAAACAGGTGTTGACTTTGTGGGAACATGGGTGAAATTCTTAACTAGGCTTATAAAGGCCTCTGGGCAACTAGCTTAGTATCATCCTATGAAACAATGAACTCATTCTCTGCATCTGTGAACAGGGACGTCGGGAGGCATACGCACTGTACTGATTTCAGTACAACATATTTAGAAGGGGGGGTAACTTTTTAAATTTTGACTTTTTTTTTTTTCGCGCTTTACTGCACGATGACGTCAGCTCATCAGGGCAGCCAGTCGGAATGGAGCTCACCGCGCATGTATTTCCAGCCAGTTCAAATGCGTTTTCATGCGGGAGGATTCAAGCGTTATGTTGGATGTACACGAGCGGGAGGATTCAAGCATTATGTTGGTCGAAGCAGGAGGATTCAAGCATTATGTTGGTCTCACTTCAAGGACTTTATTTAGAAGGGTCTTGCAACCGAGGGTTGGTGAGTAATATGAAGAGAGAGAGAGTGTGTGTGTGTGTGTGTGTGTGTGTGTGTGTGTAAAAATGCCCCAGGTGGGATGTACTGGTGATTACTCATGGTGGGGAATACCTCAGGCTTGAACCCTGTACCTTGTATGCAGGTGTTAAAGACCTGAATTCCCTACCCACCACCATTTGGAAAAACATTGCAGATTTTTGCCTCTTATTTAATCTGATCAATATCTGTATCGTATCTGTGTTTTTTAAATATCACAATGCTTGAAATTTGATGGTGTAGTGGTAGCAACGTAGCACTGATGCCTCACAACTGTAGGTTCTTGGGTTTGGTTCTTGGCTGGGGTGCCTTCTTTGTGGGGGGGGGGTCTGTATCTTCTCCCTGTGTTTGTGTGGGTTTGCTTTTGTGTCCTCCCATGTTACAAAGACATGTCTGCATTATTTTTTCCTGGGCCTCTGCTGAGAATTGTTTTTTTTTTTTGTTCCAAGTCAGACTGTCCTGATTAACAAATTGACAGGCATTTAAATTTCAGACTTCAGGTTTCTGAATGTTTACTTCCTTATATATTTGATGGCGCAGTGGCAGTATTGTTGCCTCACAGCTATAGGTTTTCTGGCTTGATTCTTGGCTGGGGTGCCTTCTGTGTGGAGTCTGCATCTTATCCCTGTGTTTGTGACATAGTAAAACAACTTTTTATTCTAGCAATAAATATATACTAACACAACCCTTTTTATAGCAATTTTTTTAAGTTTATGACTATTTGAAATTTGTCCTTATTTTTGGGACTGTAATACCCTGTTATTGGCTTTGTCCAGGTTTTTCGTGCTAAGGTTGACAGCTATGGCAAGAACTGAATTCACTGAATATGTTTGAGGGCTGTATTCCCTCATTACTGGGTTTGTCCAGGTGTTTTGTGCTAAGAGGTTGACAGCTATGGTGAGAACTGAATTCATTAAATGATAGCCATTTAAGTTTCAGTCTTCCTCTCTTTCACAAAGCAGGTGATTTGGCATAGTGGTATGTTGTTCTGACTATTTTGCACAGTGACCTTGGCAGTAAAATGTATGATGGTAACACAGCATTTTATTCTAGCAGCTTTCCAAGATTATACAAGCAATGTTTAATGTGTTCCTGTTTTTTGCCCTTTTGACCCGCCCCAATACATTTGGCTTTTTCCAGACTTCTTGTGCTGCGAAGTTGAGATGTAGTTGAGTATTGCGTAGATTTTACAAGGAGCTGAGAGCTGCAGGGGAAGAGAAGTTTAGTGCTGATTGTGCTAAGTCAGCTCACGTTACTAGTAGCACAAAATGTTGTGTACTTGCTTTTAATGCAGAAGGTTGTTGGTTCTACTCCCATAAGGGGTGAATGCTGCTGTACTGAAAGTTAAGACACTAACTATGAGCCTGTTATCAGTTTGCCATCCATTTCCTATTGCAATATTACTAGCTTATTATTAATGTAATTTAGGCAATTTATTCCTCAGGGGCATCAGACACTTTATTTTTCAGTGAAGTCATGAAATATAAAGGTGATTGCTAGCAGCAACCTCTTCATTAGTTAGATTTATTTAACGTGGAATTATTTAGATTACTTTTTTACTACTTCAGAGATTGTGCATATTATTTACTGATAATGGTGGACTGTAAAAGTTTGACTAGACTTTTATGATGGAAATGTTCTGAATTGGGCAGTTTTGTTTCATTGTTTACTGGAAAAATGTTCAAAGCAATAGGAAGGTGTATCAAAGAGCACATGTATGTTTCATATGCAAGGGGCCTATGATTTAAAAGCAGCCCAGAATTAATTTTTATCTGCCACGGGTAAAATGTATTTTTCTTTGAATGTGGGTTTTAATGTTGTTTCAATGAATGTGAGTTTCAAGGGCAGAGAAGTTTTAATGCCAAGTTTGTTTAGCAGATGTCTCAGTGTTTGTGCTGTAAAATGCAAAATAAAACTTTCAAATGAAGTTCAAATCATCATAGAAGTAAATCAATATGTACATTAGTGTTTATGGTAAATGGAGTGAAATAGCAAAGTAATGGATCATTGGAATGGCTGCAGGGGGAGGCTCCATTCGACCATGGTTTTGTGAGGGGGAAGGGCGGCAAACTTAGACAGCACCAGCTGAACTATACCTCCCAACTGTCCAGATTTTCAAAGAATGAATAGATTTTTTGCTTCTTATTTTTGGTTTGTTCCTCAATTTGTGGTTTTCTGGCAAATGATTTAGGAATTAAGTCACTAAATAATGACACAATAGTTTCAGACTTTATAACCTTCAGAAAAATGCATGCTAAAATAAGACCTGTTCTATCAACTGTCCCAGTTTATACAAGAACAATTTTTAGTACTGTTTATATGTTCCCTCAATATATTTGGCCTTGTCCAGATTTATTGCATTAACAGGTTGAGAGGTACATGCAAATAAATTGCTTTATATAATTAGGCATAGCCAAACCTCAACTGTCCCTGATTTTGGCTCAAAATGTTGCTCTTCCCCTAATGATCCCTCCACAAAATAGCAATTTTGGAAGAAAACATAGAGGGTTTACTTTACTTTTATAAATAACTGTAATGATCAGAGTTATACATTACTTTTATTTCAGAAATGCATGTAGATTCTCTAATTTTGTCAGCTGCTCTAAGTTAACTGTGCTCATATTAAAATGGTGTCCCTCCTTTGACAGGTTCCCAGCTGTATTGTCTGGCAATTTTATATTTTTGCATCACATTTTTGGTCCGTTTTCATAAAATTGCAGTTTTCTGGCAAATTAGTGGCAAATTGTTAAAGACTGAAGTTAGAAAATAATGCAGACATTTCAGTTTCAGATTTCATACCTTTCAGAAAATTCGTACTGATGCAAGACCTACTACTATTCTATTATCTTTCTAAGTTTATAAGAGCAATATTTTAAAAAATGTCCTTATTTTTGGGCCTTTGCCTCAGTTTTATTTATGAGTTTGTTGCTGTAAGAGGTTGAGAGGTTGTGTGTGTGTGTGTGTGTGTGTGTGTGTGTGTGTGTGTGTGTGTGTGTGTGTGTGGTAGGTAGCATACCTCTCAACTGTCCACATTTTGCAGAATGTCCAGATTTTTGCCCCATATTTTTGTCTGTTCCTCATAAATTTTGTGATTTTCTAGAAAATCATTGAAGGCTGAAGTTGCTAAATAATGACAGACATTTGAGCTTCAGACTTCATGTCCTTTAGAAAAATTCATACTAGCACAAATCCTGTTATTCTAGCAACTTTCTAAGTTCATGAGAACATTATTTAATATCTGTCCCTGTTTATTTTAGGCTTTGTCCATATTTCTTGCACTAAGAGGTAGGTAGGGGTGTGTGTGTGAATGAAACATCCTAGTTAGTGGTAGCAGGTGGTTAGTAATTTACTCAAGCTCAAAACCTGTATCTTAGTTACAGAAAACAAAAGCATAAAGTCTCTACCCCAACTACCATGCTGCATTTTTCAAAGAACTGACATTTCAGGTTAATTTTCAATTCAAGGAACCGAGTTTGAGTGAATTTATATTATATTACTGAAGAGGCATTACAGCGGATGCCTCTTCATCGACACTAAAAGAGCAAACCGTGAATTACGAGAATGGCCGTAGCTTGGCTGGGGAGGGGGGTAGCAGTTTGAGAGCTGTCAGTACAAATTTGAAAATCCTAGCTACACCCCTGTCTGTGAAAGCTGCATGGCATCATCCTTTTCTGTTTCCTGAAAGACAGCAACATGGGAACAAATGTCAGGTTCACATATGTGGAAGTACACTATGTAGAGATACAACAAAGACAGAATGGCTGGCAATATTCACTGCTTAATCACACATGTCATATTCCACAGTGTGCAAGCATACTAAGCATGAGGGTACAAGTAGAATACTATCAATAGTCAGGTATTCCCGTGTGTGCCATGACAGATACTGCTCTACGATTATGCGGTCCACACTGGAGTCTATTGCAGTGTGTCCTCAAGGGCCAACCCCCCTGATGATATGTAAAAACAACTGTGCCAACAAATAGCAGTGTGTGATTACAACCACTGTAAAGGGGGAGTCCCATGAGCCCAGTGTGCCACACAGATAATATACATTCTACCTTCGAAGTATTGCACATCCTCTGTATGTGTAACAAATAAGGAGATCACTGACATGTGATTACCACAGTGCTAAGAATGGCTTATATCCACACATCTGCATCCTGGTGTGAAAAAAAATGGTTATATATCTGATGGAGTGCAGTACTCCTCTGCTATGTGCTGATAGCGAATATTTTGCATACACATGTTTCATGTGAGGAAAGTTTAATACAGACTGGCTTCCCATAGCCAGCTGATTGCCCTTTTAACATGTTTCTCATCAGCAGGTGATTGCCTCTTAACTAATCTGTGATTCTGAAATGCTAATTGCAGCAAACACAACTGATTTGCACTATCATCAGCCAATCATATGCAAATGCAGTACAATATATAAGGCCTTCATGTAGATTAATGGCCCTTTCGGATATGTTGTGCTGGTCTTTTCAGGCTTGTTGGCTGTTGGTGAAGCACCCACCAAGAGGAGAAAACGCTGAGAGAAGAAAGGAGCCACTTTTGAGACTTTAATTATTTTTCCTCTGTTTATTTGCTAAGTTTTTCTGCATAGCCGCCTATTTTGAGCATTTTCTGGTTTGTTAAATTTGATTTCTGCATTATTAACTGTATTTAGAGCACAACCTAGAGCTGTTTACTGAATTTCCTGTTTGCACTTATTTTTAAAATCGTTTTTTTCTCAAAACTTGCATTTTATCTGTCTTTGGCCTAGCACTCTTGTGTGGGGTCATTTACTGCACTGTTAGAACTTGCTGATACTTGTTAACCTGTGCTATCTCTGAAAAAACAAAAAAAACAAAAAAAATCTTGCTTTTTTCCCACTTTTCTGAGATTTAAAAAAGTTCATTTACAGGCTTGCTGTTCTTGAACTGTTTGTAAGTTTCTGTGAGGCCATTTTTTGCTTGGGCTAAAGGAAAGTCTCTCTGTTGATCAGTGGCACTGAAAAACATTGAGCAGCCTGTCTGCCCCTGTGGGAGTGGTTACTGACTTGAAACTGTAGTTTTATTGGCCATTCTGGGTCAATTCCAAAACTCCTTCATCTTCCTCTCTTAAAACCTGGTTGCCTCGTGGTGTTGGCGTCTTTTCAGGCTTGTTGGCTGTTGGTGAAGCACCCACCAAGAGGAGAAAACGCTGAGAGAAGAAAGGATCCACTTTTGAGACTTTAAGTATTTTTCCTCTGTTTATTTGCTAAGTTTTTCTGCATAGCCGCCTATTTTGAGCATTTTTTGGCTTGTTAAATTTGATTTCTGCATTAGTAACTGTATTTAGAGCACAACCTAGAGCTGTTTACTGAATTTCCTGTTTGCACTTATTTTTAAAATCGTTTTTTTCTCAAAACTTGCATTTTATCTGTCTTTGGCCTAGCACTC
This sequence comes from Protopterus annectens, assembly GCF_019279795.1. Taxonomy (NCBI): domain Eukaryota; kingdom Metazoa; phylum Chordata; order Ceratodontiformes; family Protopteridae; genus Protopterus; species Protopterus annectens. The sequence continues at coordinate 727,873,804 of NC_056749.1, read as the reverse complement.
TTGTGTGGGGTCATTTACTGCACTGTTATAACTTGCTGATACTTGTTAACCTCTGCTATCTCTGAAAAAAAAAAAAACACAAAAAAAATCTTGCTTTTTTCCCACTTTTCTGAGATTTAAAAAAGTTCATTTACAGGCTTGCTGTTCTTCAACTGTTTGTAAGTTTCTGTGAGGCCATTTTTTGCTTGGACTAAAGGAAATTCTCTCTGTTGATCAGTGGCAGTGAAAAACATTGAGCAGCCTGTCTGCCCCTGTGGGAGTGGTTACTGACTTGAAACTGTAGTTTTATTGGCCATTCTGGGTCAATTCCAAAACTCCTTCATCTTCCTCTCTTAAAACCTGGTTGCCTCATGGTGTTGGCGTCTTTTCAGGCTTGTTGGCTGTTGGTGAAGCACCCACCAAGAGGAGAAAACGCTGAGAGAAGAAAGGAGCCACTTTTGAGACTTTAAGTATTTTTCCTCTGTTTATTTGCCAAGTTTTTCTGCATAGCCGCCTATTTTGAGCATTTTCTGGCTTGTTAAATTGGATTTCTGCATTAGTAACTGTATTTAGAGCACAACTTAGAGCTGTTTACTGAATTTCCTGTTTGCACTTATTTTTAAAATCGTTTTTTTCACTGGTCTTCTTCTTCACTTCTTCTTCTTCTTCACTTCTTCACTGGTCCAATTAAGTAATCCTACAAGTTAGCACTATTAAACCATAAGCACTACTTACTCTTATAATCTCTATGATTACCCTGTCCTCTATTGGTCCATCTTAAATTCAGTTTCCCTATTACTCTAGCATGTCCAAAGGTCAGTCAATGGTTTCCTCTCCAGTCCAGCTGGTGAATCTGGGAATTCTGAGGCAATGTTACAACTGTCTCATGTACACGGACAACCCTCTCCTCCTCCAAACAGGTTCAAATATATGTGAGAGATGCAACTATTTAGCCAAACTGGAGGCTGAGCTCTCTCATCTCAAAACTGGTGTAACCAGTCAGGAGGAGAAGGTAACCTCACACAACACAATTCCAGTATCACATAGTCCCACCACATCAGCGAACCAAACACATAAATACACAAAAACATACTCGGAGGCTCTAAATAAAAATCTACCTAAGCAACAGAGACCTCCAAAGCAGACATCCAAGCAAACGCTACCTCAAAACAAAACACACACAACACATAACCCACAAAGTCAGTGTGCCAAGTAGCCACAGCCCTTAAGGCTGAATAACACACCTGATACTCTTGTTATAGGTGACTCTATTGTCAGACACACTGACGTCCCGCTCACCAGGCTGAATAAAGAGAAGGTCACAGTGAGCTGCCTGTCGGGCGCTAGGATCCGCCACATAATGCAAGCACTCAGGTCACTCCAAAGCAAATACAAATATGACTCAGTCATTGTACATGCTGGTGTGAATGACCTGAGACGTACCTCCCTGGACTACATGAAAAGGGACATAGAGGAGCTCTCTGATCATGTATCCCAGGCTGGTATGACCCTGACCTTGAGCAGCATCTTACCCTCACCTAGAATGATGCCACAGTACAAAGACAAAATGATTGATTTTAACAATTGGCTAAAATTTTGGTGTCATTCAAAGGGGATCCAGTGTCTGTCAGCCTGGGATGACATGCTCGACAAGCCACGTTGCTTCGCTAGGGACGGCTTGCACCTGTCACCACTGGGCTTTCGGATATTGGCAAAGGCTCTTGCCACCCCCATAGTGCCTTTTTAGGCAAGGCTCAAAAGTCAAACGCACGCCCATAGAGAGCACAAGGAACAAGAAACTAAGGGTAATGCTGCTAAACGCCAGAAGTCTTAACCTCAAGATGCACGCACTCGAAGCTCTCCTCAGTATGGAGAACATCAATATCTGTGCAGTGACAAAAACCTGGTTCAAGGCTCCAGAGAGCACCCCAGCACTACCAGGCTATACCTCATATCATGCTTTTCGGCCCCAAAACCCGGACCGAACCACAAAAGGAGGGGGAGTTTCCATATTTATCAAGGATATCCACACCTCCAGGTTAGTGGCATTGCACGCAGTATCGGAGACCATCCATGTGCAACTAACAGTGGGCAAGACTGCTTTTCAGTTTATAGCATCCTACAGACCACCCTCTCAAAGTCAGGAATCCCATTCGGCTTTCCTGAAAACATTGGAGAACATGAAGATCTCTCCGAACACCATTATATTGGGCGACTTCAACTACCCAAACATTGACTGGAAGCACTACTCAAGCCCCAGCACCTTAGCCCAAAGATTCCTGGAAATTATAAACTCAAATGCTATGGAACAACTAGTCACCACTCCCACAAGAGGGGACAACATACTAGACCTGATCATTACCAACATGGGGACTCTATGCTCCACACCAGAAGTATAACCCTCATTGGTAAGATCAGACCATAAATTAATTTCACTGGATGTCCACATCCCGACCCCACCCCCAGCCCAGAAAACCACAGTGAAAAACTTCTCAAAAGCAAACTTCTCACTTCTGAAAACCGAAGTGGAATCCTTCAAGGCCACAGGGCCAGTGGAAACTACAGCCCAACCTGCAGAATCCTATATAAATGCATTCTACAGACATCTCCAGGAATGCATGGATCATGCTATCCCAAACAAAACCAAGACCCAATCATCCAAAGGCAGGCGTCCAGTCTGGTGGACCCCTGCCATAAATAAACTGTACAACAGAAGGAGGAAGCTACTACATGATAGAGCAAAATCCCTAATAGGGAAGGCATCTCTGATCAGTACTAGCAAAAAATTACAATCCCTCATAAAATCCTCCAAGGCCAGCTTCGAGAGAAAAATTGCACAGGACACCAAAGACAATCATAAGGCTTTTTTCAGTTATGTTAGAAACCTGGGATGCAACTCCCAGACTTGTTCTGAGCTGATTCTAAACGACAAAAAATACACTGAACCCACAGACATCGCCAATATCCTGGCAGACAGGTTCAGTGCAAACTTCTCCACCCCCTCCACCCCAAAAGAGCAAATATCTATCCCGGCAGAGGGCTGCCTCCCAAACATCTCAGATGCTTAGGTGAAGGCTGCCCTCTCCAAAGCAAAAACACTGCTTCCATGGGACCAGATGGCGTCCCAGGTTGCGTCCTACATGAACTACAAGAGGAACTAATCCCTCAAATAAAACAGCTATACAATCTCAGCCTCACTACAGGATATGTGCCCACAGAATGGCGTACAGCAACAGTGGTCCCACTCCACAAAGGTGGAGCATCTACGGACCCTGGCAACTATCGCCCATAAGCCTGACTAGCTTAGTCTGCAAGGCTATGGAGAGGATCATCATGGAGCTCATAAACAAAGACATTGGGGACCTACAGACACTAGATCCTACCCAGTTCGGCTTTGTCAAGGGCAGATCCTGCCTTTTGAACCTGGTTGACTTCTTTGAAACAGTCACCAAAGCCATAGATGAAGGAAAGGTAGTCCACACAGCCTATCTGGACCTTGCAAAGGCATTTGACACAATACCCCACTGGCATCATAGATAAGCTATCCAGCTTAAATATAAACCCCTATGTCACAAGATGGGTCGCAAACTGGCTCAAAGACAGAACCCACAGAGTGAGAGTTGCTGGAGCCATGTCAGACTCAAAACCGTCACAAGTGGCGTCCCACAGGGTTCTGTCCTGGGACCACTCTTGTTCGGTATATACTTTTTCGAGGTACAGGCAAACGTGGGAGGACTATGGCTCACCAAGTTCGCAGACGACTGCAAACTGGGCGCCATAATCAACTCTCCAGCTGACACAAACATCCTTCAAAAAGGTCTCACAGAGACAGATAACTGGTGCCAGCGCCATGGTTTAAAGCTAAATGCCAAAAAATGTATAGTCATACCCTTTGGCAAAACAATGTGCCCACAAATTACCACATAGGCGGAAACCCATTAAGTACAGAGAAAGTTATTAGAGACCTGGGGACCCAAGTTGATAGCAATCTCTCCTTTGAAAACCATATTGCCAAAGTGGTTAGAAAGACCTTCTACATAGCCCACCTCATCACGAAGGGTTTCACATCTAGATCAAGAGAGGTAATCGTGCCTCTTTATTCATCCCTCATCAGGCCCATCATAGAATACAATGCCCCTTTTGGGATGTACCTTACCCGACACCTGCAGCAATTAGAAAGACCCCAAAAGTATCTCACCAAGAGGATCAAGGGTCTCAAACAGATGCCATATACTGCTCGGCTAAAAAAACTCCAGCTCTACTCAGTTGCATACCGCCTACTTCGAGGCGATCTATGCCTGACATACAAAGCTATGTCAAATCCAGAATTAATGGACATGCTCCACCTCAGTAAATCTAAATCCCTTAGAGCCACACGCTCGAGGGACTTGAACCTCAGCACAGAAATAAATAGAACTTGCTGGAGGGACAGGTTCATAACCCAGAGGCTCCCTTCACTCTGGAATAGAATTCCAGTTCATGTGAGGCAGAGCACCTCACTGAATCTCTTCAAGAAGAATCTCGGTAAGTGGATGGGGGATCGTAGGTTTGTCCCAGGGATTACTCCTGTGTCACTATTAGAAAGAGGCACAGTAAACTAAACCTTAAAAAAGGGCACAGTATACTCAAATCAAGGGGTGGCGTAAGCCATACAGAATCGGGCTAGGCTTATAATTGCCCCAGGGCAGATAGCCTAGTATGAACCTATGAACCTATGACATTACTATTGTGGGGAGACTACTTCATCACAGAGGGCAGGTCTGTAGCAGCAACTTTTACACAGAGATGGTGTGCTACAGGCTGCAGTTGCAGGTAATAGGCATAGGCAGAGAGTTTGAACACTTTGGAGGACAACAAGCTATAGGAGTAACTGTGGGAGCTGTGTCAGCAGTGTTGTAGAGGCAGAGCCAGAGTGAGGCTTCCCTTTCCATCCCAATTATGGCATGTATTTAAGGTATGTATGTTAGGCAACAGTATTACTAACAGAGTACTAGGTAAAATCTTTGCTGTATTCATGAGCAGTATGGGGGATAAATATAAGAATACTATAATTCCACTGGTTTAAGCCACTGAATTTGAACCCAGGAATGTATGTGGCAAAATGTACTGGTTGGAAGGTATTTAACAGGCTGAGCTACTGAGTCACTGCTTCAGCAGATGTATTTAGTTTAGTTTAGTTTAGTGGGTTTTTTTTACAAGTGTTATTTCTTGGCTTCACCCACTGCTTTTCTGAGGAATTGTTTTATTTTATTTTATTCAATTGTATTTTGATTGATTTTATGGAAGTGGTTATAAAGGAATTAACAGCTTTGGTTAGGAAGCTGACGACGTTGCTCATGCAGACCAATGTGGATGCTGGGAGGTCTTCTCAGGCGACGGTGACTGACTCGCAGGCCCAGCTGTTCACATTGCATTCCATTCCAGGCTTGGACATCAAAGAAGATGGGGGTGTTTCCACTGGTGAAGGTATCCAGGTTCATGCCGGAATTCATCAGAACCAAATGGATATTCAACAGTGGCTGCCCATTCCGGATGTTGACTTCTCGGTCTTGAAGGAAGAGGGAAGGGTTCTTCCGACGCCATCTTTAAAAAAGCAGCTGGAGCATTTTGAAAGTATTTGCCATAAATTCCGGGGTCTACAACTGGATAACGCATTTCTTTCCAAATCCATCACTTTGAAGCAAGTACCGAAAAGGCTTAGATTCAATAAAGTGCCGAATGGGATCGAAAAAGGATCTATCGCTTACAAGCAATTGGTGGATTTGTATGATAAAACTGGGTTAGAGATTCTGGGCATCATTATCCAAAACAATAAGAGTAAGTTAGAACTACTTGAAAAAAAATAGTAACTTTAAATTAAAGTATTACTAGTGATTTATTGTTTTTTCAGTATGTTAAACAATACAATATTGTGCTCAATAACACTGAAAAGTTTGTGGACAAGAATGTTAAAACAAAAATCAAAAAGTTATCAAGAGACCTGTTGGACTATAAGAAAAATATGGCATATAATTTTGGCACTAACAACAACAGGGCCTGTCAATAAGTATGGCTCAAATAATGGGCAGAAGTATAACAACTTGGACAATGTATGTGATTGTAATGATGAACATAAATCTGGGGAATGCAATGATGAACATCTTGGTTTTTTAGAAACATCTCCAGGTCCAAGGAGATCCGAACACCTGAGAAACAAAATGGGGGGATCGTTTAGGGAACCAGTCGAATGGTTCCCATCACAATTTTCAACAAGGGAACAGTCATTACAACACGAGAGGGCGGTGGTACAGCAACAACAACCAGAGGTGGAGATAATTCAAGGACTGGACTTTTGCCATAATAATGAAACAATTGACATTAACAACCATAGTGATACATCTTTTGATATTCTGGAATGTAATACTGATGTTGTTAAACTTACATGTGGTGTTGAAAGTGTTGACAACAGCCTTTTAACGGCCGTATTTTGTTATAATAATGATGCAGCTGAATTTAGATGTGAAGTGAATACGAAAGCTGGCTTCACTATTTATAATTTCAGTGCTTTGGAAGTAAAAGAAATGCATCATGACCTGTTAGCAAAGGAGTTCACATATTACCTGTGTTTTATCCTAACATTGTGGACTTGTTTACTAGTTTGAAAATATACACTAGGCAGTTAAATTTAGCCTTGTATTTTAAAAGGCAAAATGTCCAGAGAGATTTTGTTCCTTCTTCATTAATTAGGAAAAGCACATTTATTCCACCTGTTGATAAGGATGTGGCACTGTTTGAGAAGTTATCTGTTAATAACATACAAACATATTTGGAGAAGAACAAAATTAGGGAACAAGATAACCTCACAGAACAGGAGAGGTTAGCGTTGAAAGAACTGATCATAAATAAAGAAGTCAGAATTATGAAACCCGATAAAGGGGGTGGGGTGGTCATTATGACCCTCTTTGATTATATAGCCAAAATGGAAATTATCTTAAATGATGATAGTACTTATCAGAGAGCCTCTAGATGTAAGATGAATATAGCATATCAAAAAATTGATACATTCCTAATGGATATATTGTTGGAAGGGGGGATACAAGAAAAAGATTATGGATTTTTGTTAGTTGAGCACCCAATTACACCTGTAGTGTTCTACATTCCCAAAATCCATAAAAATATTAATGACCCCCCCCCTTTCAGACCGATAGTAGCAGCAAGGGGGTCTAAAACTGAGCCCTTGGCAGCTTATGTAGACAGGAACACGCAAGGTTTGTTGAATAAATTTGGGCATATATTGAAGGATTCATGGCATTATTTACAGCGACTTAGTAGTATTGATAAGAATGGCTTGAAAGTGGTCATTCCTTACTATAGATGTGGTCAATTTGTTTTCAACAATGCCCCAAGAAGAAGGGTTGGAATATTTTAGAGAAAGCCTCTTGAGAAGTAAATATTTGACTACTGTAAAGTTGAATAATGTAGTTAATTTTATGGAACTAGTGCTTAAAAATAACTATATGACATTTGAGGGAGAAATTTACCATCAAATATCAGGGGTGGCAATGGGGGCCAAATGTGCCCCCATTTTTGTTAATTTGGTACTTCTACATTGGAAAGAAGCATTTTTGTTCCCTACCCCTTTTTTTGAACGTATTGGATTATATAATAGATTTTTAGATAATATACTTGTTCTTTGGAAGGGGGATGAAGATGAAGCTAGGAATTTTGTTGAATATCTTAATTCTACCACCCCATTTCTTTCTTTTACATATAAGTGGGACAACGAAACAGTTGATTTCTTGGATATTAAACTCACTAAGACAAGTGGAGGTTTAAAAAGTAACATACATAGAAAGGAGACATATAGTAATTGTCTTTTGCACTTCTCAAGATGCCATCCATTACATCAACGTAAAAGTGTGATTAAAGGGCAGATGGTTTGATTGTCACGCCGTGTGAGCAGTGATGAGACTTATCAAAGGGAGACGTACAAATTAATAGGAATGTTTTTGGATAGAGCATATCCACTGAAACTGTTGATTACAGTTAAGAAAGAGGTGATGAAAATGATTACAGTTAAAAAAGAGGTGATGAAAAGGAGGTCAACACCATTTAAACCCATTTTGGCAGAAAATAGAGGAACCATAGATGTAGAGGAAAGAATAGAACCTTCTTATTCTAAAATGTTTGATTCAAGAGCCCTTGTCTTGAAATACAACTCACAGACATGTAATATTATTGAGATTATTGGAAAATCTTGGAATATGGCATTTAATATAGACATGTAAAAAGAACTAGATCAAACACCAAAAGTAATTTTTTCAAGAGGCTCAAATATAAAGAACTTATTTGAAAAGCCACAAAGTAGATTTGCAAGTTCACAAATGTATAAATGTGGGTCATGCAGGTACTGTAGATACATCAATGATGGACCCTGTGTGACAGTAAGGGGGTACATCAAGGCAATTTCATGCCCGGGTAAATGTAGTTGTAACACTAAAAAAGTGGTTTACCTTGCGACTTGCACAACATGTGCAGGATTTTACGTAGGGGAAGCTATATGCAGATTAAGGGAAAGGATAGCAGAACACCAGAAGGCTATTAAGAATAAGGATAATCATAACGCGTTGTATTTACATTCCAGGAATTGTGTTAAGTTTAAAAGGTTTATATTTTTTGTAATTGATAGGGTGATAATAAGTGAAGGGGGGGGGGGGTAATGATAACATCAGAGTTGAGTCTTTAGAATTTAAATGGCAGGTGATTTTAGATGCAACAACATACCCTGGACTCAACGACTATATTTCTATTAAGCCCATTTTGAAACAAAGGGCTATGGTTGTCTGAAGTCATTTTGCTTTGTTTTATTGGAAAAAACCAGTAACAATTTAAATAAAGGTTTCAACACTAATATGTGTATAATGAGTGTGTTCAAAGTGAGTGCACAGATGTTTTAATACATGCTTTTAAGCAAGTTTAGCATGCATGTTTTATGGTTCATTTAAACAAACTTTACAACAAAAGGAAGAAACTTTTGCAGAAAAGAGGAAAATCCCAGGATGCAAAAAACTCCCTTACTAGCCTCAGTAAGAAACTGAGATGCCTCATAAAATCCTCCAAAGCTAGTTACGAAAATAAAATTGCCAAAGATTCCAAAGACAACCACAAAGCATTCTATAACTATGTCAAAAATCTAAATGGCAATGCTCAGATCTGCTCTGAGCTAAAACAGAATGGCATTAAATATACTGATCCAAAGGATATTGCCAATATCCTGGCAGATCGATTCAGTGCCAACTTCACCCCCTCTCACCCCCCTAAATGGCCCATCTCAATACCGGAAGATTGCCAAATTCCAGTAATAATGGCCACACAGGTACAAAACGCACTCTCTAAAGCCAAGAATACAGCATCCATGGGACCAGATGACATCCCGGGCTGTGTACTACATGAACTACAATATGAACTGGCACCTCACCTAAGTGTCATGTTTAATCATAGCCTCACCTCAGGTTTCGTGCCCACTGAGTGGCGTAGAGCTACAGTTATCCCAATCCACAAGGGGGGATCCACCTTGGATCCCGGAAACTACCGTCCCATCAGTCTGACAAGCCTTATCTGCAAGGCCATGGAGCGCATTATCATGGAACTTATAAACAAAGACATTGGCAACCTTCAAACACTGGACCCCACCCAGTTTGGGTTTGTGAAGGGCCGATCTTGTCTCCTGAACCTGATTAACTTCTTTGAATCAGTCTCCAGAGCCATGGACAAGGGTAAGGTGGTCCACACAGCCTATCTAGACCTTGCCAAGGCCTTTGACACCATCCCCACTCTGGAATCATAGATAAACTTACTAAGTTGGGCATTAATCCCTATGTCACCCAATGGGTTGCTAAATGGCTTACTGATAGAACCCACACTATAAAAGTAGCTGACTCCAAATCCAGCTCCAGACAAGTGACAAGTGGAGTACCTCAGGGTTCAGTCCTGGGGCCGCTCTTGTTTGGCATCTACTTCTCTGAAGTACAGGTCAACACTAAGGGACTCTGGCTAACAAAGTTTGCAGATGACTGCAAACTGGGAGCCATTATTGAATCCCAAATGATGTGGATACTCTACAAAAGGGCCTTACAGAAACAGATGCTTGGTGCCAGAGCCATGGGCTCAAGCTCAATGCCAAGAAATGTATTGTTATCCCTTTGGGAAAAAACATGTATCCATGAATTACCATATAGGTGGCAGTACACTAAACACAGAAAGTGTGATAAGAGACTTAGGGACACAGGTGGACAGTGGTCTCACGTTCGATAACCACATCGCCACAACAGTCAGGAAATCCTTCTATGTGGCCCACCTCATCACGAAGGGCTTTTCATCCAGAAAAAAGGAGGTCATTGTCCCACTGTACTCATCCCTCATTAGACCCATTATAGAATACAACGCCCCATTTGGTATGTACCTCTCAAGACATCTGCAACAACTGGAAAGGCCTCAGAAATACCTCACTAAAAGAATCACAGGCCTAAAGCAGATGCCCTACGCTGACCGCCTTAAAAACTCCAGCTATACTCTGTCGCATATCGTCTACTCAGAGGCGATCTCTGCTTAACATACAAGGCCATGTCAAACCCAGAGCTGTTGGACATGCTACACTTAAAGAAATCCCAATCCCTCAGAGCTACACGCTCCAGGGATCTAAACCTTGTCATCACAATAAAAAAAACATGCTGGAGGGATAGGTTCCTGACCCAGAGACTCCCCAGACTCTGGAATAGATTGCCCATACATGTCAAGCAGAGTGCCTCTTTGGACCTCTTCAAAAGGAACCTTGACGACTGGATGGGAGAAAGGAAATTCACCCCAGGGATCACGTCAGTCGCCCTGCTAGACAGGGGTCCAGGAAAGTAAATAATGTGGGAAGAAATAGCCAGGGAATTGTTATGGCTAGGCTTGTATAGGCCCTAGGGCTGATAGCCTAGTACCAACCTATGAACCTGTGAAGATATAATAGTATGTTTATTGGGATTGTAATTAATCAAGGAAGTTGATTTGTCAATGTGCATGTGGAATTTTGTATTTAAACAATGTGATTATGATCTCCTTTTACTCTGAAGAAGCCATCATTTGATGGTGAAAGCGCTTAGTATTTTGGAGCCTTTAAGCTCTTCATTAAAACAACAAACCAATGAAGTACGAAACAGTAAAAAAGGAAGGAATTGCCAGGTAGATCCGTCACTAGCCAAGGTAATATGAAATAAGCTGATAGCGATGTTCTGAACGCAAGTTTATTGTTCTTTTAAAACAACATACGTTTTCGCTACTGTCCAACAGTAGCTTCTTCGGAGAAACTGACAAAAAGAAAGCGCCAAGCATTTAAACCTAAAAGTGACGTAAGTGCGTTACAACACGTCACTGCAAGTCACACATGAGCGTACTCATTCAGTAACTAAAATATATTAATACAGCTATAAAGTGCATGTAAAAACAAACTTATACAACAATATTATATTTAAAAATAGTAGGAGCAATTCATTCAACAAGTTAATGCTTATATAAAACATTCATTGCTAGTGTAATATAATGTATTATACTATGCCAGCTGTACTACTGCACATTTTCAAACAAAATATCAAAGGTTAATGTACAAATTTATAAGGACCGTCAGTCACTTTACCCAAAAATTATACCTTCCACATTAAACAATTAATATATATAAAAAATATAAAAAATAAATGATAGTTAATAATGATACAATCATGTTGTTTCAAAAAGTAAAATCAAATATAAATATTTAAAAATTCTTATGCTAATTATAGTTATATGCATTATAAACGTTTAGAACATTATATAAAAAATCGATTTTATAACCATGTATTAACTAATGAGAAAGTTTTACCTCAAAGTGCTCCGTAATTTTAATATACAAGTAATATTGCAGTTTAATTTTTAACAACCCTGGTCACAGCTTCCACTTTTTCACTATAGATCATGTACCCTACACTATTAGAGGAGGTCCCTTTTCACTCCTTTTAGAAGCTTGTGAACTAGAATGGCAACTAACATTAGATGCGTTTAGTATACCTGGGTTGAATGAAAACTGCAATATTACTTGTATATTAAAATTAAGGAGCACTTTGAGGTAAAACTTTCTCATTAGTTAATACATGGTTATAAAATCGATTTTTTGATATAATGTTCAAAAACATTTATAATGCATATAACTATAATTAGCATAAGAATTTTTAAATATTTATATTTGATTTTACTTTTTGAAACAACATGATCGCATCATTATTAACTATCATTTATTTTTTATATTTTTTATATATATTAATTGTTTAACGTGGAAGGTATAATTTTTGGGTAAAGTGACTGACAGTCCTTATAAATTTGTACATTAACCTTTGATATTTTGTTTGAAAATGTGCAGTAGTAGAGCTGGCATAGTATAATACATTATATTACACTAGCAATAAATGTTTTATATAAGCATTAACTTGTTGAATTAATTGCTCCTGCTATTTTTAAATATAATATTATTGTATAAGTTTGTTTTTACATGCACTTTATAGCTGTATTAATATATTTTATTTACTGAATGAGTACGCTCATGTGTGACTTGCAGTGATGTGTTGTAACGCACTTACGTCACTTTTAGGTTTAAATGTTTGGCGCTTTCTTTTTGTCAGTTTCTCCGAAGAAGCTACTGTTGGACAGTAGCGAAAATGTATGTTGTTTTAAAAGAACAATAAACTTGCGTTCAGGACATCGCTATCAGCTTATTTCATATTACCTTGGCTAGTGACGGATCTACCTGGCAATTCCTTTCTTCATTAAAACAGCTTGGTGCAGTCCGTGAATTTGTGTTTTTGTTTATTTTATTCAGTCATTACCCTGTTGGATTTAGTGTTTTTTTACAAGTATTTACAAGATATATTTGCACACATACAGGCTGTGACAAACATTTTCAACATCCATCAGTATGTGAATGGCTTTATATGGATGTATTTCTGCACCAGAGTCTCAGTTGAACATGTACTTTGCCATTAATGCCTTAGCAGGTGTCTTTCTACATGTTGCTGATAAAAGGGCACATTTATCTGCTATAATAGGCCTCACTTACATCCATTATTATGTCTTTGGATTTCTAATGGTGTGCTATTGCACCAGAGTCCAAGGTACACTCCCATTTTTTCCATTACTGTTTAATTAAGTTGTGACGCCCCCTGCACTGGCCCAGTAATCAAGGAGCCTCAGTCTCATCCGCTGGCAACAGTGAGGGACATACACAATGGGAGGATGACAAGTACACAAACAGTAAAGTACAATTTCCCTTAAGAACTACACAGGCATATCTTACAACTGTAGCAGCCACACAGGTTCCATGGTAAATCAATACACATTGTAGATAACATGTCCAATGCAGTCCGTGTCAAGTCTGTCTCCTACATGCTTTGGATGGGATGTGTATGGCTGCCATACAGGGAGGTGTCAGATCCCACTGTGTATCGCCTGCTTATCCAAGATAGGACTAACACATGTATTCCCTGTTCTTCACACCTACAGCATCACTGTGGTACAAATAGTGCATGCTGGAGAAACAGGTATGTAACACAGTCACTATGCCCTATATGTAACAGGCTCCCAATGCATGTGAAGCACGTCTGCTGTAATGCACATTATGTGCAAGTGACAAAATTGGAAACAGAACAAGTCAATCATACATGGTATAGCACAAATGTCTCTAATGGAAACTGGACATTTGAACATGGTTCATCTCCATCACCACAGCGTGTGTATGTGTTAGCTCCAGAAACCCTGGTGACGCTTATCACATGCATCAAACCTTTTCATAGATTAAAGATGCATGAGTAGGCTGAATGATGCCATTGTCCTTGTTAGCCTGTTATGCACATATGAACCTGTGAAGCCATGCACCTATAGTGCTGTAACTTGCTGGAGATATATTTCTTCTGTGTTGACATTCTATCCTATGCTGTGATGTCTATGGCTTTATTGCCACTGTGTATACATAGGTGTCCCCTACAGACTCTTGAAACTGAACCATAAATAGGTCTGTGACACACTTTTCATTGTGTAAGTATACTGCCATTACAACATCATACAACATAAGGTACACAAAATTATGTGGCTTACGTATTACAAATGTCAGCATACAATATCTGTCAGTGACTACTATAAGTGGCATGGCAAAGCAACACTGCATTACACAATTACATATTAACTTATATAGTCACTCTGTGTATCAGACACATGGCTTCATTTCCCTTCATCAATGAGGATGACAGGGATGTTGCACAGATATCCTCACTTGTACAGAGTGTGGGGGTGTAGGAGTCCTAGGCTGACCCAATAGGTTGAAAGCGTGTGTGTGTATCAGGAAGGGAAGCAGGCAAGAGGGACCATGGAAATGTGTCATGTGCATCTCTAGGTGACCTGAATTTGACATGTGGTGTGTGATTCTGTGCATAAACACAGTCAAGCTCAGTGTTAGCCCTACATATGTGTATGTTGGACAGCTTTGACCCATGCATGGTAGAGCTGACAGCTCACTGTCTCCACTACCATACAAGGGAACAGGATCTACCAGGAGTTGACCTGGCATGTCCATGCCCATGGTCAGAAGCGGTGCTAGTAACTGACAATGACTGCTGTCTGCTGGGACCACGTCCTCTACAGGAATACCCATGACCATGAGCCCATGGCTTGACATGTCTAGATGTGAAAAGCTCACTCCCCTTTGTAGTGCTGGATGTACTGCCAATATGGGAGCACGATTGTGCATGACCATGTGGACTCCCAGCAGATGGAGTTGCTAACTTACGACCATGACTCCGGTGCTCAACTCCAACCAGATGTTCCATCACACACAATGTGCATTCCAAGGTAGACTTTCTGTGATCTGTCTCAGACCACCTTCTTTCCACTGCATCAGTGAACCAATCCAGTGTATCACCAATGAGGTGGAGGCTATCCAATATCTGTGGTCTATAGGGACTGGGTATGTGTAGGCATGCTGACTGTGTACAGTGATAATGAGGGCAGAAGAGGGGATGTAAACATCTTGGACAGATTCAGCCCCTGCAACCCCCACCTGTGCCTCACTCTGGCCACCATCATCATCAGAGTCAGAAGAGACAGAGGCACCCCCTCAGTCACCTGTGATAAGAAAGGGAAAAGCAGTACATTAATACTTGGACTATTGTGCTCTGCAGTACTATGTTGCAATACATGTAAAGCTGTATACACTGTTTTGACTATTACAGAACTATTTAACTCCCAACCTCATATAGTAGGACAAGAGGACAATCCTTTCCCCACAAACATCTGCAGTTATTTGTAAATAAAAGCTCTTTAAACAGCAATCCCATCAGCAACAATGAGGTGCACTGATGACATTTGTGAAGACTCTGCACAGTTGACACATATGGCAATCTGTAATGTCCTGACAATAGTGTCAGATCTATCAGTATGGTCACACCTAAAAAGTGTAGGCATGACTCTAAAGTGTGTATAGTCAGGAAATATCTGTGCAGTTGTCAATTATGTCAACATTACAGCGATCCAGCCAGCAGAACTGAGATGACTCTTTATGGAATACATTGCAGTAAATCTGCATCTGTAACAAAACAGCATTGTGTTTACCAGGAGCAGGACCACAGCCTTGTCCAATCCCTGAGGGACCTGTGAAAAGTTGATGGAGGGGTAATGTAAACACCAGCTACTTGGTTAATTGTTATATTGGTCAAAATCTGAGCATGAGATTCCAACTCAAGTTAAACTCCTCTCCCCAAAGAACAAACATCTGACACCCACATAAAAGTATGTACATCCTGACACACTGAATGCTGCAGTATTCCAATGCTGATCAAACTAAGCCTAAGTGGACACGTCTCTGGTGTGGAATCTGTGGCACCCAGATACACGATACTCAGTGTGATGGATGCCTGGGAGCTGCCGTGTGTTCCTAGGTTCACCATGAATTCCTTAGTGACTGAGAGTGGTTCTGCTGCAGGCCCACCACCAGTGACACCATGATCCCTGGCCACATCTGCTGCTCTTCTGCATGCAGCATTAATCATATTTGTGGCACAGTATCCAGCCTGTCATATATCCTGCTCCGGTGACCTATGGCATTCACTTCATGGACAAGGTCAGCCCACAATGCTGCCTGCTGTTTCCTGATTTGCCTTCCCCTGGAAAGTATGAGTTTATAGTGTTGATGGAGGCCTTCCACGATGATATTATTATCATGATCCACAAAAGGGGCATGGAGTCTGGCATACATGTTTCCTGGAAGACAACAAAATGGGAACACATGTCAGGATCACATACATGGAAGTACACTATGTAAAGATACAGCAAGAACAGAATGGCTGGTAGTATCCACTGCTTGATCACACATGTCATATTCCACAATGTGCAAACATACTAAGCATGTGGATACAACTAAGATAATATCAATAGTCAGCTATTCCCATTTGTGCCATGACAGATGCTGCTGTATGATCACACACCCAACACAGGAGTACATTGTAGTATGCCCTCTATGGGCAACCCTCCTGATAATATGTCAAAACACCAGTGCCAAACAAGTAGCAGTGTGGTATTACAACCACTAAAAAGGGACATTTCCATGAGACCATTGTGCCACATTGACAAAAAACATTCCACCCTTCATGTCTGTACATCCTCTGTAGATGTAACAATTCTGGAGGTCAATGGCATGTCATTATTACAGTTCTAAGAAGGGCTTAATGCTGTGAACCCCATTCCCCCTAACTATATTCACACATATGCATCATGTTGTAAACAAAAGGGTTACATACCTGATGGAGCACAGTACTCCTCTTTTCATATGTGCACATATATAAAGTTTTTGGCAATGCGTTTACTGTCTGAAGAAAGTCTCACACAAACTGGTTCCCCTAGCCAGCTATTTGCATTTTTAACATGGTTCTCATTACCAGGTGATTGGCTCTTAACCAATCTGTAGTTTTGAAATGCTTATTGCAGCCAACACAACTGATTTGCAGTATAATCAACCAGTGACATGCAACCATTGAACAAGATATAAGGCCTTCATGTAGAGTAGAAGACCTTTCTGATATGTTGTGCTGGACATTACTGGGATCAAGATATTACATCATCACAGAGGGCACATCTGTAGCAGCTACTTTTACACACAGATGTGTGTGCTACAAGCTGCAGCTGATGCTGCAGGCAATAGGTAGGCAGAGAGTGTGAACACTTTGGAGAAACCAACCTGTAAGAGTTACTGTGGGAGCTGTGCCAGCCTTGTTTTAGAGGCAGAGTCTGAGTGAGGGTACCTATTTCACTGCAAATTAAGGCATGCGTTTAAGGTAAGTATGTTAGGGAATGCTATCACTAGCAGAGTACTAGGCAAAATGTTTGTTGTGTCCTTTAGTAATGTAGGGGGTATACCATTATGTCAACTATTGGGGCAAGTCTCAGGCCATGTGTTACATTATGGTAGTCATTTGGAGCATGTGTGCTGGCAGTCCTTGTTATTAGCCAGACCTCCATATGTGTACGTTAGTTATGCAGTTGTGGTAATCTGTAATATCATTATGAAATGATTGTGTGGTGCATTCTGATATTAGTGGGCTTCATTTATATTACCGAAGTTAAAATCCTCTGTGAATGCATATTAATGCATGACATGACACTTTATGTCCTTATAGTGTTGCTATAGGGGTATGTCACATGTGTTCCTATCAGCTGGCCTGTGACTTCCATCAGTGAAAAGGAGACATTTCCTTTGAAATGTATTGTGTGGATAAAGAGTGCATGACTCAGTCATTTATTGCTGGCTTCACAATAAAGTAATTTAAATGCTACATGTTAGAGTTTTTGAATTCTGAATAAAAGGTTGAAATTAATTCTGCTACAAATATATGAAAGATAAAGAATAAAATATATCTCTTTTTTTTTTCATTTGGCAAAAAACAGGTATTAGTGCATATGAAAACACTGGTAAACAGATTAAATCTGAAAGTCCAAGATATTTTATGGTAGTTATTATTGTATTGTTTAGTATTACATTGTATTTACAACCTGTTAAACTGTAAAGCTATACACAAGATGATTTAAAATTGCTTTATTACAGCTATACAATAGAGAGTAAAGATATGTAAAAACTGAACAAGAATGGTCACTATTTTTAATATGTTTTTGGCAAGACAGTGCAAAGAGCATAGCTGCTTCTGGTAGCAATTCCACTAGATATTTCTAAAGAGACATAAACATTTTCCAAGATTTTGCTTAATATTAATGTTATTAAATTTGTAAGATTAGACTAAATGTACTTTACAGTCTTTGTATGTACAAATGCAGAAAAAATCAGTACAAATGATAGTCTTTGTATGTACAAATGCAGAAGAATCCAGTACAAATGAAATTAATGTCTAGTAATGAATATGTGTGAAAAACCATGTTTAAAAAAATGGGTCCAGGGTACCTACTATATTGAAATGCATGAATAGCAAACAGTTTGTGTAAATACATACTGTACAGGATACATTGAAATAAGTTCAAAAGTAATTTGTCATGTTGTAATATTATCACTTGTTTTAAGCTGGAGTCTCATTACTGGATTTTGGACCACCATTTTATCTGTATCAGTATTGGTTATCCCAATTAAAACAATTATATTTAAATATTGTATTCATACAGCTAATGGACTAATATGTAAATAGCATTCTTCAGAGTATATTTCACTGTCAACTAAAGTGTGTGGACAGTTCAGAGATATGACCACAATGTTACGGTTAAAATTACATTGAAACTGTATATTTTCAGCAGTGTATAAATGCTTGCAGTAGCACATAGTTCTTGTCTTTTATAGATATGAGTCTATTTCTAATCTTATGATATATAATTATTAATAAAAGTAAAGAGTTAATTCAACAGTTACAAAGAGTAAATGGAACAGTTCTAAGTCATAAATTCTGTGATTGCTAAAGAATAAATTACTCAGGTTAAAAATAAAACTAAAGCAGACACAGCTCATAACTAATAAAAATATTTTCACAGAATGGACTGCAGAAAATGTTGTTAGATACATTCAGTTTTGGTAGTAATACTTAATATCATTGTATTAACTTTGTAAAATTGCATTTTGACTTGTATAAAAAAAAAGACTAAAGGTTTTGTTTTTTAATGTGTTTCTATATGGTCTAATCAAAATTATACCATGACCCCCCATTAATATTCCAAAACGTGCACGCTGATTGGCCAGCGTGCACGTTGTAAATCGACTTATACTAATGGAAAAATGTCCAGTCTCCCGGACTTTTTCCATTAGTATAAGTCTCTTTTAAAACACTGTCTCGCTATGTTAAAAGAGTTTAACATAGCGACACAGGTTTAAAAAAAGCAACGAAGATCTCCGTTGCATTTTTTAAAGTTGTCTTGCTATGTTAAACTCCTTTAACATAGCGACACAGTGTGTAAAAAGCAACGGAGATCTTGCTTTCTCCGTTGCTTTTTTTTAAACCTGTCTCGCTATGTTAAACCCATTTAACATAGCAAGACAGGTTTAAAAAAAAAAGCAACGGAGAAAGCAAGATCTCTGTTGCTTTTTACTGTTTCGCTATGTTAAATGGGTTTAACATAGCGAGACAGCTTTAAAATAAGCAACGGAGATCTCCATTGCTTATTTTAAAGCTGTCTCGCTATGTTAAACCCATTTAACATAGCGAAACAGTAAAAAGCAATGGAGATCTTGCTTTCTCTGTTGCTTTTGGCCACAGCTCTGATGTACCGCGTAGGCATGCGCAGTACATCAGAACTGCCGCGGATGCCAGACAGCTGCGGAAGGGCAGCAAAGAGGCATTATACAATGCCATTATTTAAGAAAAGTAATTATTTCTTTTCTTAAATAATGTCATAGTATAATAGCAATAACCCACTTTTGGGTGTGGGTAATGCAGGATTTACCCACGGTTGTCTTTGTTTGGTCCCGAGGGCGAAACCACGCCAACCATGGGTAAATCCCACATTACCCACACCCAGGCGTGGGTTATTGCTATAATACATATCAGTATAAAATGTTTTGAGCATGTTTAAAAAGAGGGAATTGTTAGAGATTATGAATATAAGGCTGAAATTAATTCTGTTTAAATATGCTGAAAGATAAAGCATAAAATAAAAAGTTTGCTTTAATGTAGGAATATAGCTTGGCAATTTAAAAATGGCATTCATATTGTATGACATAGCTCTGGCTGAAATAAGTGAAAAACAAAGAAGATCTATTAATGAACACAATATATTTCCTGAGCAGTTTGTTTCCTTTCAGACTTCTGACAATGGATATGTTTTTATAGTATGTGTTTTACTCACGATACATGTTTGCCACAGTATTAAGAAAAGCTTGACGTAATTCCTCATAGATAAATGGACATGGCTTTTTATAGAATCATCAGAAAAAAGCCTAGAAAAGCAATTTTGGAAAGCAAGTATTATATGCTTTTCTCATGTTTGCAGAACAGTTTACAAATATCCATTAACAGACAGGAACAGTAGCAGAACAGCTTGTACAGATGTTTCCTTTCAGATTTCTGTTAATGGCATCCTCACATCAGCAAAAGTGCTTACAAGTAAATCACAAAAGGACAATAGAGAAGTCTACCAAGAGGAAAAAACAAAATATATGTGCGTGACTAGAACTGTATATAACTGTATTAATTCAGATATGTTAGATTTATTTTGGTAGAAACACACTTGTTTTGAGGTATTGTATGGAAAAAGGAAAGTCATGCTGTTTGTGAAGAAAAACTGTGTAAATATATGTTACAAACTAACATAAGAGTACATGTGGTTTGTTTATATAAAGATATTTATTGGTTACTGCTCTTAAAGTCAGATGCTGCATCAGTGTATATTCTGCAAGGTTCTATGGTTAAGAGACTGTGATAACTAGACTTTGATTTCAGCAGTAAACAGCCAGCAAGACTGCGTGTCTTAAGAAGACTTTGGATCCAGCACAACAAAAAAGAAGAAATACACAAATTAAAATAATTTTTTCACTACATACCACTGGATTTGAATTTAAGACTATGTGTGGCAAAACATACTGTTTGCAACTACACACCACTGGATTTGAATTTAGGACTATGTGTGGCAAAACATACTGTTTGCAAAGCATTTAACAGACTGAGCTACTGAATCACTGTTACGCCATGTGCATTTGTGAAGGTATAAGTGCACACATACAGTCTGTGATATACATCTGTTACATCCATTATTATGTGCCTGTCTTTATTGGGATGTATTTCTCCATCAGAGTCCCACTTGAACATGTACTTTGTCATTAATGTTTTATCAGGTGTACTTGTACATGTTGCTGATAAAAGTGCTCATTTACCTGCTGCTAGAGATGTCAGTTACATCCATTAGTCTTTGTCTGGCTACCTAGTGGTGTGCTCCTGTACCAGACTCCAAATTACACTCCAAGTTTTTCTATTAGTTTTTCAGAAAGTTTGTGCAACACTCTGTGATGCACAGCTCTGCTTAAATATGCTTAATTACAGTAACTTGCAATTACTATGTTTTGCTTAAACCAGCTGTTTTAATTAACAACTGTGTGGCATGGTAGGTTAATGCAGTGCTCTGCAGGTGCAATGGTCTCAGGTCTAAAATAGGGAACAGGTGTTTATTTTGTATGCATTTATTATCATTTAAAACACATATATGAATATATAGCTCCATTTAGCTGAGCTTACTGATGCTATGGGATGTGTTATGTTGCACAGCGTCGTGGAAAAAAATCTTTAAAGAAAAGAAAAATGGGGTGCAAGCAGGGGGGGGAAACATAATGAAAGGCAGGTAGGGGTGTGCAGGAAGGCTGTAGAAAAGAACCACAGCTATCCATTTATTGTACAGCAACAACTGTCCACTTTGACAGAATTTGTAGATGAATTTGGACTGTCACCCCTGGAGAGAGAGGTGAGAGGACAACATAACTGCTTTGTCAAAACAGTTGGACCAAATTACATGTGTCCAGTGGGCACATGTGCAAAATGGTGAACTATGTGTGGGATGATTTTTTTTTGGGACAGGTGCTCATTTTTATTTTTTTTTAAGGTGAGAGTGGAATGTTTGAGAAGAGACACAGGTATGTGTGGGGGAGGTAATTTGGGAATGTGAAGAAGCTTTTGCAGACAGACAAGACAGCAGACGAGTGGCATGTGACACAAGAGGAAGTGAACACCTTGGATGGGGAGGGTGTTGTGGAATACCAGTATCAGGTACCTCCACAAGGTAGCAGTGTGAGTCAAGTCCCCACCCCTGGGACTGTCGGCATTACTCCTTCACTACACCTGGGGTGGCAGTGGTGGAGGCTGGGCTCTGGAGTGAGGCTGCTAAACCAGTGTGGCCAGCATGCCCTCCATTCAGCGCAGGCAGTATCCAAAACCATTTAACACAGTCCTGTGCACCAATCCTGGCAGCTCATTGTGGGTGACAACACCTCCCTCCACCACCACTCCCAGAAGGGGCCCAGCTCCAACCTGTGGGGTGGAAATACCCAATGCTGCAGGTAGTACAGGAGCAGCAGAGTGGACAGCACCAGGCTGAGTCGCAAATGTGCTGGGCCCCAGTGTCATGGTAGAAGGATCTAAGGTAGTTGGATCACCTGGAACTGGCCTACCTTGTCACACTGTAATAAATTAGTTATAACAATAAGTTAAGGTTAGTAATAACCAAACCAATGTTATTGTTAACATAACGGAACATAATATTGATTAATCCAAATACATATTAAGGTATATTATGTGGAACACAACAATAAATAACATAACAGTAAGTATGTTAACAGCAAACCAGAATAAAATAACCTGTAACACTAACAAAACAGTTAGTTTAACATAATATATTGAGATTAAATCATAATAATAGCTAACATTAATAAATTAAAGAAGATAAGGGGTGGAGAGAGAGAGAAAAACATACCATTAGTGAAGTTGGAGACTATATTAATACACAGACTGCTATTAAGTACTTCTACAGGTGTACAGTGTCAGTTTGAGTACAGTGACTCAAATTCTTCTATAGATGATGTAGCACGTATATAGCTCTCAAGCTGTTAGCATGGGACAGTATGGGCCAAGCACTAACAAATGCAGGTACACAACTACATGGAACTGTTTCACATGATGTGCATGTAGAAACTGCCAATGTGATCTGTAAACGGATTTGCAAATACAATTGCTTTCCAAGTAATTGTTTGTCTGATAATCGTGGACTAGACAGATTGGGCAGTTGTCATTACATTATGAAAAATCATGACAGTTGAGAGGTATGTTTGTGTACATTAGGTAGACTAGACAGCCATCATGTCTTAGTTGGCAGGCATGGGAGTAGAACCCAAAAGCTGTGACTGCAGAACACATGCGCATAATGTAATAATTGACTGCAGTGACATTAGAGCAGACATGCAATGAACACAGCCCTAATGTACTTCTTTACACACATTAGTTATCAAACCACAATCCTGCTTTACACGTTATTGCTTATTGTTATTGGTATTGTTTATTGTTTATTGCAATACTTCCTCCACACTCACAGTGCATCCTGGCAAGGCACCCCACATAAGACTGGACACTGGGAACCCATTCAGCTGCAGCTGTTGGAAGGGAAGCACACCATCATGCATACCAGTTTTGCATGGATTCAATTTGTATTTCAGTAAAGTAGTAACAAACATACTTACATATCTCTGGGGCATGACCTGCCCTAGTCTCTTGGACCCAGGTGTCCAAGGTTCCCCTCTTCCTTCACTTCAGGTCATCATAGTGGTGACGACATTGCTCACCAGTGTGGGGGGGGGGTACCAGTAGCTCTGGGAAGATCCCTGGCCAACTGATCCCAGGCTTCAGCTTTACATTCTGAGCCCTGGTAATCACCTTGCAACAGCTGGGGTTCGTAGTTGTCAACAAGGAGTCTAACAAACACTGTGGACTCCTGCACATCCCACCTCTGCACCCAAAAGCATGCTCTCTCACCAACACCACCAGGCATATTGACAGGATAACAAGACTCCAATGAATGCTGCAGAATGTCCACCTACTGGCCTTAATATAGGCTGTTTTTCCACCTTTACATGTCATACTGCGACATTCAAAAAAGCGTTGTGTTGCTTAGCATCATCCAAACCCACTTAGCAGAGCTGAGCATCATGTAAACCCGCACAACTGTGTTTTAGTGAATCTTAGCAATGAGCAAACAGGAGTAGCCATTAAGCATGTTTAAGCAGTGCTTAGCATTGTGCAGCTTTATCAAATGTGACAATTTTATTTTTGAATTAAACTGCATTTTAGGTCACCTCACACATTTCCACAGCAATAAATATAAAAAGGCATGACTGCTGGGGACTCGAACCTAGGACCTAGAACACTTGAGGCCATTACTCTACCTATTTACCTTCTTGGATAGCAAGAAAACCAGTATACCTTCATACATACTACTAAGCTACCTGTTAGCATTGCTAAGCACCAGGCCACGTTGCACAAACAGCCATTCAAATTAATAAAATAAAAACATGTCGACAAAAACACATAATTAATTACATCATCTGCTTTCTATTTATAGATGTCTGGCAGATGTCAGTTGTGCATGTATAAGTACAACTCAGCATTGCTGCGGTGTGCACCGCGCCAAGCAAATGGGCATTAAGAGCAAACAGCCATTCAAATAAATAAAATTAAAACACATAGACAAAAACACATAATTAATTACATCCAGTTTATATTTTTAGATGTCTGGCAGATGTCAGCTGTGTGTGTGTGTGTGTGTGTGTGTGTGTGTGTGTGTGTGTGTGTGTGTGTGTGTGTGTGTGTGCAAGTGCAGCTCAGCATTGCTGTGCTCAGTGCTGTGCCACGCAAATGGGCATTAAAAATAAAAAAAAAATACAAACATAAAACAAAAAATATTAAAATTCACACATATTTCTACACTAGCATGGGTACATTACAGGGATTCATCTGTTGTACATAACATCTGTCCAGGAATTACCTGGACAATCCACAACCAAGGGACACTACACTACTGCTTACATGGATTAAATATCCCTGTTACTGTGATCTCCCTTGGCAGCACATCATGACTAACATGCATGGCACACTGCCAATGGGGAACCGTGGACGTGTACATGGATACATTCCATGTTGGCTCTACACAGAGCCTACATGGATTTTATTGAACCCTGGGGGTATTTTTTGTATTTTGTAGATATTGTATAATTGTCACATTTCATTCATTACAGAGCTAATAATGCTGGCTGGTATAATTTTCTATTATAATTCTTGAATTTCTTGATTGTTTTCTTTTTTGCTTGTCAGTGGTCTAGTTTTTGTTGTTTTCTCCTGGACTAATTCTATAATGCAGATAGTTTATTTATTTATGTGTCTATCTATTTATCTATCTATCTATCTATCTATCTATCTATCTATCTATCTATCTAGCTATATGTCCACATTTATGTGCTTATGTAAACACATTTTTATTGTTTTTTTTATATCAACATCGCTGTTAACCATAAAATAATATATTTGGTCTAGAATTAAGAAAATATTGTTTTTTTAAATCTTGTTGCAGTTATAGTTAAAATTATCCATAAAAGAGGTATAGGGATATTAATAAAACCAAATATTTAGTAACTAAAATATTATCTGACCATAGCGCCTGAGAAAAGAATCTGATCTTGGCACAAAAGTATCTTCCAACCAAATGACCTAGCCTTTTAACATTAAATAAATGAAACAAATCTATAGCCATTAATGTCAACAAAACAATTCTTTGGATTGTCCAATTCATTTTTATCCAAAAACTTTTCCTGAGGTTTAATCCACGCTCATTTCGTGTTTCGTTTCTATCGCCCACTTTATAAATGGCTGCTCCTTTTGTTCTCCTTGTCATGACTGTTCTGATTAACCACTGCATATCTGACTGCTGCGTTCGCAGACACTGAGAGGTGGTAATATTCCTTTCACATAAGTGAGAGCCCTCATCTGAAGTCATATGCTATAAGAGTATAGCCCTCTGTGTCTGTCAGCAAAACAGGGACCTTAAAGAAACTGCGTCTGTCAGTAAAACAGGAACCTAAAAGAAACTTTCAGGAATGAAAAAAGAACTTTGTGCAACAGAATTATCTTGGAGCAAATAAATACAGCAGAGACTGTGACAGGTCGACTGTGCACCACTCATGCAGTTTTGAGGTTGGTGACAAAACAAGTCATAAAGGCAATTGATATGTCTATGCATGTGAAGTTTGAAGGAGAAGGTAATGCACAAAGGATCCCTATCGACTACCCACTACTGCAGCTGTCATATGCACTTTGTCCTCATTGCTGTATAGTGGAGTGTATGGCAGTTAGCCTGTCTTAATCTGTACTCTATCTATTTTCATTGTCTGCTCCTGGATATCTTCATTGGTCAAATGCCATCTCACTGACAGTTTTTGGACTTATAACTTCAACAACTTATAAGTTGTTATGCAGCCACACATCCTGGACCACAATCCTTCAGCTATTAGGAACTCTGCTGATACTACTCACTACTTCATCAGCTACCTTGATGGGAGGACTGAAGCTGTAACATGTTATAAAAACACCTCATCGTATCTGCTAGGTACTCTGGGTGTTCCACATTACTGAGGGGCCCTTATCTATTTTCCCTTTTTATAAAAGACATTTGGATACACACTAATTCTGTAAGGTTAACGTAGTATGTGGATTACTCTATGCTGCTGTCTTCCCCAGCTTCCTACTGAAATGTCAGCACTAGTAAAGTCAAGTGTCAACGCGCACAAAAACGGACTGAAAATGCAGGAGAAGAGCAAATCTCAAACATCGCTCTTTTAAGCTTCTTTTTTTTGTGGGGGCCAAGACCCCAGACCTGCCATAGGGCAAGCCCCTCAAGCCAACCAAACTTATATATGTCAACTTGAAGATTGTCATAGCTCAGGGAAAAGGGAATATTTTGAGAAACAACAAGCTCACACTCAACATATGCAAGTTTGCTTTTTCAGCCATTCAGTGTTCATATTATGCAGCTCACTAAAGCAGGTACTGACATTTAAAACGGTTACACACTTCATCATCTTCTATGTCTACTGTATATTTAGTATTTCAGGATTGATTTAACTCAGTTCAAGTTTGGTTGCCAGCCTATGCTATTTACCTAAACTTACTCTAAACAAAGTCCAAGAATGTTATGTAAGAAAAAACATTATTTCCACTCCATCTCTTCATGCCCTTTATGTCCCTATTATACACTTCAAAATGGCTACCAATATAAAAAGGGACTCAACACAAGATGTCAATACTGCAAAATACTCAAGCAAGCTTTCCGTCTGAGATATGATAAAATGGCTCCAAACAAATTTTCCCAATAGTCATTGGATTTCACATAATCAGGAACAGGCATGGTAAAAAAGGTTAGTAGACCTAATTAAAGATATGCAAGCCTGCTTCTGCTGAATTTCTATCCCAGTTTGTATTAACTCTTCTTACTCCCACTCACACACCCTCTAATTCATTAACGAGGACCTCGCCTTTATTAATTTTCATCCTGTGCACTCTCAACATACTCTAGTGATAATTAAGATTTCCTGTAATCCCTAGATCTTGTTCTCCACAGGAAGCCATTTACCCCATCATTTATGTCTGTGTTTCTCTGCTTACTCACACCTATTTCATTCATCAGAAATTGCTAGTCTTATTTCTGTCATACTTCTTGAAATTCCTTTACCACAATCACTTCAACCTATTCTATTCCTAGCCACTTTTCTTAAATAGGGACCCTGTGTCTCTTTCACCCCCTTCTCTAACTGTTCTTTCTATAATTTCTATTAAATGCATTGTATTTGTCTCAATCTTTCTTTGCATTTTATCTGTACAAGAAACCTTCCCTAAAAGTCAGGTTTGTCATATTTATAATGGCACTCTAGAAGTCTAAGTCTAGATTCTGTGTTCTGAAACATCAACATTTCAAATGCAATTTGGATAAAAAACGTGTTCTGAAATTACCAACAACCATATGCAAGTCAGACAAAAAAAAAAAAACTAGCAAACTGTTTAATGTCAAGCATAAAACATTTCACAGCTGTACTCCCCAAATTCCACTGCATGAGGGGCTGCAACAGCTACGATAACCATACATACTTATACCTATCTATAGCTGTACCTTTATCTACATCTGTGACTGTCACTCTCTCTCTTCATCTATATCTATATCTATCTATATATTTTATAATGTAGTAGTGCAGTCAGGTGAACACGGGAATGCAGAATGTGTGTTGGCTGATTCCCGTATTGCTGAACTGCAGTTCTATGAATGTCCTCTAGTGAATGCCACTGGGCATTCACTCATATGATGTTGATGTCGCAAATAGAGATTGCGGTTCAGTACAGATTGGGAAATTTACTGTTTTCCTCACTGTAGTGCAATCTCTGAGTTGGAGCATTTAATTTGTAGGGGGTGTGGAGGGCATGAATTAAAGTGCTGTGCAGTACTGAACTGCATACGTTCATACTGCTGGGAAGCAGGCAGGTAATGTGGCAGCAGGTAAACTTTCAAAATAGCAAAGCTGTTGGTTCGATCATTGCGGTGTTTTCAACATGTTTACCTAATTAGTATTCAGGAATTCAGAATTTATTTTAAGTGTTTGTGCACAAAATGTGTTTTGACATTTGAGATTTTGATAGTAAAGCTTTTTGTGTGTGTGTGTGTGTATTATATATATATATATATATATATATATATATATATATATATATATATATATATTTTTTATATATATATATATATATATATATATATATATATCTATATATATATATATATATATATATGTTTATTTATTTATTTTATTTTACATTTGTTGACTGGGCTAGTCTAATTGGATATATGTCCGTTTTCAATAGAGGCCCGAGGAGAAAAGCTCAGAGAAAGATACAGTTAATACAAAATGCAGAAAGATACCTAAACAGTCACAATACTATTAGATAATTATACAGTCATGTACAAATTGATTTTAAGCAGCAGTAAGCAAATTAGGGTAACACTATGATGTTAGATAACTATACATTCAAAACAATTTGATAACTATGCATTCATGTACAGCTTTTTATTTCAGCAGGAATAAGCAGGATAGGGTAACATTCTGAAGATTATTGTTTCAGTCATTTGGTGCAGCATTTATCATAGATAAGTATAAGCATTAGTTAGTTATTATGTTGTGTAAGAAAACTGACACAGTAATGAAGGGTATGAAGAGAGCAAAGTATTTAGAATTTTAGAAGAGAGAGCCACAGAAAGGTAGTAGAAGAAGAAGAATTGGTGTCAAAAAAGCTAAAGGGAAGGAAAGATATTATCAGTCAGGCTTGGTGCATGGGCAAAGCCATTTGAATTTTAAGAACATTTTTAATTAGGTCCTGAAAAGGTCGGTGGATGTGGTTGAAGTTAGTTCAGTTGGGAGTTTGTTCCATGTTTTACCAACAGAGTTAGAAAACAGACAGTCCCCTGATTTGTTTTTAGATTTTAAGGTGGCTACTTGTAATATATTAGCGGAACAAAGGGTTGGAAGGTTTTGATAAGGATTGAGGAGGTTACTGAGTATAGGGGTATTAGTGGGATGGTGTAAGATTTTGTGGATAAAGGTGAGTTGCTGGTAGAGTAGTTGATTTTGTATTTCCAGCCATACTAGTAGCTTCAGATTTTGACAGTGGTGGGTTCTGAATGGGGTACCTGTGGCAAATCTGGCTATGTTGTTGTAAGAAGTAGCCAGTTTATTTAAATTGCTTTTGGTTACGTTTGTATATATGGGAGAGGCATAAAGGAGGATTGACATTAGGTGAGTTTGAGCAATAGTAATCTTGGCAGAGGCTGTGAGAAATGGTTTGATTTTATACAGGAAACCAAGTTTTCTATTTACAGATTTAATAGTTAGGTTAATGTGTTTGTCAATGTAGAGGCTATTATCTATAGTTACACCTAGGAGTTTAGTGGAAGTGTCGAGAGTGATGACTGTACCATTATTAGAGGTAAGTAAGAGATTGAGTGGAGGGGTCTTATGTGTAGGTGTAAACACTAGTAGTTTTGTTTTTTAGGGTTCAAGAGGAGACACCATTGGTGGAACCATGTTTCCACTAAGGTGAATACAGTTTGTGTCCTGTTTTGGAGTTCAGTTGGAGAGGAAGCATGACAGATTAGAGTTGAATCGTCAGCATATTGGATGCAGGTGGTTTGGGGCAGGGAGGTTTTTAGATCATTAATGAAAATGCTAAAGAGAAGTGGACCCAAAATAGATCCTTGTGGGACTCCAAGAGTGATTGGGAGCTGGGAGGATAAGTTGTTCTCCCAGCGCACTGCTTGTTGTCTGTTTTCAAGGTATGAATGAAACCATTTAACTGCTTGCGTATCAAATGAAAGAGATTTGAGAATATTTGATACCAATTGGTGGTTCACCATATCAAAGGCCTTGGAGAGGTCAATAAAGAGGGCTGAAGAGAGCAGGTTATTATTTCTATTTTTATTAATGCAGTCAGTAAAGGATAGGAGTGCTGTGGTAGTGCTGTGGAAAGGCCTAAAACTGGGTTGACAGTCCACTAGTAGGTTATTTTCAATGAGGTGATGTAGTAGTTGACGGTGAATACATATCTCCATAACTTTTGCTAGGGTTGAGAGGAGGGCTATAGGGCGGAAGTTTGTGAGTTCATTTGAGTTTCCTCCCTTATTCAAGGGGATGATATGTGAGATCTTCCGGAGAGATGGGATGTAGGATTCAGTAACGGATCTATTTATTAGGATGGAGATTGGGTAGGCTAGTACACCTGCTGCA
>NC_056749.1:727825460-727837960 GCF_019279795.1 Protopterus annectens | reverse complement strand
AGTAATTGCTTTTATGACAGCCACCATAATTAGACACAGCAAGGCCTTACCATGTTTAAGCAATTTCGATTCTGTATCATTGCTCAGAAAAATCATCTCCTTCGTCACACCAATCTGCCCACCCTGCATCTCTGACAGTGCATCCCACAGGAAATCCTTAAAGTCCGGCAACTCATCGCACTCCCAAAAAATATGTTCCTAATTACATCTTTCTTCCCTGTCACACCTCCAACATTTGCTGTCTAACTGAGGAAAAATTCTCTGGAGTCTAATCAGGATATAAAAAATATCTATGTAAACATTTCCAAGCGCAAATCCTAAATATTCGAGATTTTGTTGCATATGTACACTTCAGTTGCAGTTACCAAGTCGAACACCTGGTTTACAGCCAATGCATTTCACAGTATTTGTGGATACCAATGCTATAACCTGGTACTCTCCTCAGTGCACATTACATTGGGGATCTTGTTTTTGTTTACTTTATATACCATCATAATGTAGGAAAGATTAAATGACAATTATTATAAAGAAACAGTTGTGAATATGACCTTTTCTGAGCTGCTTAATTGCAAATACTTGTTTTCTTCCATGTCCTACTTGTTTTCTTCCATGTCCTACTGCTCCCTGACTATTGAAATATAAATATTATATTATATTGTATTATATTATATTATACTGAAGACTTTTGTAGTCTGTCTTGTATGTCTGAAGAGTTTCCCACAGTCTTTCACTGTAAAAGAATTCCAGCTGTTGGACTTTGCCTTCGATCTGAATACATTCGTACATAAATTTATAAACAAACTGCAGTATCAGAAGTCTGAGTGCTTTTTACCCTGCAGATTTCTCAGGTCTAAGTTACTTTGCTGAACATACTTTTGCAGACATTTGGGGAAATCTAGGGCATGTGACCATTCAGAAATACATCCATTTGGGCTTCACTCTGCCTTCCAACTAAAAGATATGCATGTATATTTCTATCTCTGTCACAAATGAAAAAAAAATAAAGTTGTCTGGATAATTCAGAAGGTAATGTGCAAAAGTCATGTTTAAATGTCTATTCATCTGAATTTTAGAGGTATGAAAAGGACTTTTTTCTAATAAACTCTGATGTCTTTATTCATATTTTTTTAGGTATTCCAATCAAAACTTGAAAATTAGATCTGTTTTTGGCTCTCCCTCTAGAAGTGGAAGTAACAGAATTGAAAATGTGATCTAACATAGCCTCACAAGTTGTGAAAGCCTTGTTAATGCCATGCTAAAATTGATTTCTAAAACAAACATACAAGTAGTTATTAAGACCCCTGAAGATGGAAGATCATGGCAAGCCTAAATTATGAACGATAAACTTTTATGAATGCAAGGCATAATTTTTAAAAAAGTGAATTAAAAAAATGCTGTTTTTCTAAATTGACAGAAGATTGATAATAAAGGTAATGTGTAATATGCTGACGTTTCACACCAGGAATAAGATGCTTTACAAAACAAGACACAACACAGCTGAGTCTAGATAATGAAGATCATGAGTGTGGCCACCAAAATCAAGACATCACTATTTGGTAAATCTGGAATGTACAGCAAATCTCACTATTTGAAACATATTAGAGTAAAACAAATATGCATAAGCGGATGGGAAACAGAAAATATACCCCTGGGATTCCACCCGTGTCCCTGCTGGACAGGGGCATTGGGTGCTGATTTGTCTAAACATGGGCTAAACTCTTGGCTAGGCTTATAAGGGCTTCAGGGCCAATAGCCTAGTAACCTCCTGTGATCCTATGATCCTATGATCCTAATAATTATTTCAAATATGGGTGAGACTGGGAGGATAGAGCCATAAAGAGTGGAGGCACCTGTGAGTTCCTGTATGTAAGACCAGCAACGCAATTAAATCTTTGTCTAAAATTCTCCATACAAGAGATCAGCAGATGTCCTCATATCTCATGTATAGTACAATTTCTTACTTCTTATTTCACTTATTTTACTTGGTAACTACAGAACTCTTCAGAAACTTTCAACCAAAACCTGTGAATTCATTCTCCTTGAACAAAGGATAGGCTGACACAGCACAGCATTTGAACTTCCATTTGGTGAAAGAGTTGATCCCGCAATGTATACTTTAATTGTCAATTAAATGATTATTAACCCTACATATGTCTCCAAGTCGCTAATCCAGTATAACCTTTATCATCTTAGGTCTATGGTATCAACATTGAATCTAGATGATTGTCACTGTTGATGTTGACTCTGACATCATGTGCAAAAATGGGAAAAAAAGAGATTGCAGGTGGGTTGGTGGGTCTTCCTCCCTCAGCAAACGTAACATATTTCTCAGTCTTAGAGTGAGGGTCTTCTTTGCAATTTCCCCTTCATATTGCAATCCTTTACAATTTACAAGAAAGACCTTTGATAACATTTTCATCTGCTGTTCCTTCAGACTGCAAAATCCACAGCAGTAAGTGTTTCTGCTTATTTAAAGAGGTAACTCTTTGCTATATACTTTAATTCACTATGTGCTCCTTCTTACTTGTGGTCTTTGCAAGTCTATATTGAATGAATTCACTCATTGTAAATGAAAAAGATTACCTACCAAACAACTGAACAATTTATAACATAGACACATGTTGCAAGTGTGATATATATACTCTATGAAGAATTGTACTAATATGAAAAATACCTACATTTTCCCTCTTTCACTTTTAACATTGCTTAGTACTTTGCAATCTCTCTCACTCTCTCTGTCTCTCATTTCTGTAAGTTCTTGTTTTGTTCACTTCACTTCTTGCACCTGTAACACATTTAATGCCTCTTCTGTTCTGCATTGTATCATGTATGTTCTTTTTTACTTGTGCTGAAATAAAGAATTGAAAATGTCTTCTGTATATCTCTGCATTACTCAGATTATCACACGATAAAGAAAGACTATAAATTCTATTATATCACTTATAATACCATCTATGTACTGGATCTGTTTAACACACTATAATACCATGAAGTGAACATCACTACATGAAACCATTAAGAAATGATAAACAAATATACTGGTGCTGAACAGAGATCAGTTGTAAGTAACAGAAAAATGGGGCAAGCTCAACCTCTGATCAAGCAGCAATAAAAAGCCTATCAATGTGCCATGCTTGTATGTTGCATACCTCTGAACATTCCCAAATGCACCTTCAGGAAATTGTCAGTATGCAATAATAGCTCCCACCATCTCCTCAGCTTACTCCCTGTGGTCTGAAACCTGAGGGCTATGTTAATCACATAGATGATACACACACACACATACACACACACACACATATATATATATATATATATATATATAGAGAGAGAGAGAGAGAGAGAGAGATTACACTCCATATGCCAGTACCCACCACACCCTTCAGCAGGTTCAGTTTACAGGAGCTGATCTAGGATTCTGTGCTCTCTCTGATCCCTGGAGTGAATCCAAGTGAAATCTAAGTCTTCCTTTGAAATCTACAGCAAAATAAGTATTTTTATTTACTGTATTCCACTTTTAAACTATGGGCTGCTGAATTACCACCTACATTTAACTGTTTTAGTCATTTTAACTGTTTTGCTGTTTCACCATTTCAACTGTTTGCTGTTTTGTATTTTCTAGTACTTGCGTATTTTATAGTATAGACTAGATTCACATTTGCTGAATCTAGACTGTTTGGCATTATCTGAGGACTAAAACCAGCCATTTTACATTAAGAGGGCCTCCTACACCCTTGTGGCAGAAGAGTGTAGCAAAGGACCCTTCTGAGTTGGAGATGGTGGGAATAAGGCTCAGTATTGAGCATTTCCATTGGGCAGCTTGTTTGAAATTTGCTTAACTTGTCATTAGGGATCATGTTTGTAAATGTCCTCATTAAAGTAAGCAAATTTATACCTAGCATTATGGATGTGGTCAGTGTTCCTTCATTTCTCCTGCCAGTCTAATTCACATGGGTATCCTGAGGCAGTGTAGCAGTTGACTAATGTACACTGGCAACCCACTACTCCTAAACCACTCAAGCTCAATTTGTGAGAGATGCATGTACACTAAGAATTTGAAATCCTTGCTTTCTAGCTCACAGAGAATTGCTACTGAACAGGTTGTCAGCCCACATACTACAACGCTTGCACAAACCTCACTTTCAACTCATAAACTGTCATACATGGACGTACTCACCAGAAATTTACCTAACCACCAGAGACCTCTGAAACACAAACATGTTACACCCAATATAGTACCTACAGCACTCAATACACATAAAACTACAAGCACAAGTGTCTCACCAAACAAGCCCCTAAGACAAAGCACACTATACCAAAATATTTGGTCATAGGCAACTCTATAGTGAGACACACAGATGTCCAGTTCATCAGGCTGGACAAGGAGAAGGTTATAGTCAGCTGTCTGTTGTGTGCCAGAAGCCACCAGACCACACGCACACACACTCAAGTCTCTCCACAACAAGAACCGTTATGACTCTGTCATAGTTCATGTTGGTGTGAATGACTTGAGACAAACCTCACTGGACTATATAAAGAGAGACATGACTGAGCTCTTTGAATATGTGCCTTAGGCACATATGTCCCTAGCCTTAACCAGCATACTACCTTCACCCAAGATGACACCACAATCTAAACAAAAAATGATTGAATTCAACAATAAGCTTAGTTTCTGGTGTCACTCTAAGGAGATCCAGTACCTGTTAGCCTGGGATGACATGGTAGATAGATCACTCTGCCTTACCAGAGATGGTCTTCATCTGTCACCTCTGGAATTTTGGTTACTGTCTAATGCTCTTGTCTCCCCATAAAGCCTTTTTTAGGCAATGTCACAACAACAAAATTATTGATGTAAAAATATCTTCAAAAGGCAACCTCAAGGTTATGCTGCTAAATGCTAGGAGTCTTAACCTAAAACTGCACTCGCTGGACCTTAGAAGATGCTGACATTTGTGGGTCACAGAGACATGGTATTAGGCTGAGGTAAACATCCCGGCCATACTGGGTTATAATGCTTTCCATACATTCAGACCACAAACTGAAAGTGTGAGAACTAAAGGAGGTGGAATATTAATAGTCATCAAAGATAAATACACCTCTAGATTGGATAAACAAAATAGTTCCCTTAAACTAATCCAGGTCCAACTGACCTAGGTAAGACCCCTCTCCAAGTTATTGTCAGTTATAGGACCCTGTCCATGAACCAGGATACCCACACTGCATACTTAGATCTACTTTAATCACTCAAGATACAACCAAGCACCCTGGTTTTAGCTGAATTTAACTACCCATCCATAGACTGGGTAAATTATACATGTACTAACACACTTGCCCAAAGGTTCTTGAACTTCATCAACTCCAGTTCCCTGGACCAGATGGTTGACAGACTCACAAGAGGCCCAAACATTCTTGATCTGGTGCTCACTAACATGGGTGATTGTTGCACCACCCCATGTGTGAGGCCCTCCCTAGTGATGTCTGATCATAAATCAGTCTCATTGGAAGTAACAATAACATCTGACCTCCCATTAGCAGCAACTAGATGAAGAAACTTCTCTAAAGCCAATTACAACCTAGTACATGATGGTATTAATAGCTTCATAAACCCTGCCCTCACTGATGGTATGGGCAGCTATACTGAGATTTACACCAATGCCTTGTATAATCATCTATACAAATGTAATGACTCAGCCATACCTGATAGGTTCAAACAAGATCCTCAAGAAAAAACAAGCCTGTTTGGTGGGCATCCACCATTAACAGGTTATACAATAAGAGA
The DNA here is from genome assembly GCF_019279795.1 of Protopterus annectens. Classification (NCBI taxonomy): domain Eukaryota; kingdom Metazoa; phylum Chordata; order Ceratodontiformes; family Protopteridae; genus Protopterus; species Protopterus annectens. The sequence continues at coordinate 727,832,181 of NC_056749.1, read as the reverse complement.
AAGAAATTGCTGTTCAACAGCAGGAAGGAACTGTCTCTGAATTGGAAGCATTCCCTACTCAGATCAAACAAGCAGAAAAGACACCTTGAAAAGCATTCAAAAGTTAGCTATGACTCCAAATTAGCCTCCTTCATTAAGGATAACCATAAGGCCTTTTTTATGTACGTCAAAAACCTTAGAGGAAAAACACAGATCTGCGCAAAACACCAGATAAATTAAACCCACAGAAATAGCCAATCAGCTAGCTGACAGGTTCAGTGAAAACTTCTCCCCCTGCCTCCACCGCATATCCTCCAAAGCATCCCTATCACCTGCACTCCATCTCGTATCTCCAAGGAGCAGGTCATAAGCACTCTCTCTCCAAAGCCAAAAACACAGCCTCTATGGGACCTGATAATATCCCAAGCTCCATTCTAAATGGATTAAAGCAAGAGCTAGCTGCACCACTGGGTACGCTTTTTAACCACAGTCTAAACATTGGTTTTGTACCTGCTTAATGGAAAACAGCAACTTTCACCCTAATTCATAAAGGAGGCACCTCCGCAGACCCTGGGAACTATTGACCCATAAGCCTAACCAGCCTAATCTGCAAGGTTACGGAAAGAATAATCACAGACCTTATCAACAAAGATAGAGGAGACCTCCAAATGCACCCAGTCTGGCTTCATTAAAGGGAAGTCCTGCCTCTTGAACTTGGTGGACTTCTTTGAGACAGTCACCAAAGCCTTGGATGAAGGCACATCCATGAATACAGCCTACATGGACCTGCCCAAGGCCTTTGATACTATTCTTCAGTCAGGCATCATTGATAAACTCACCCAGCTGGAAAATTTGAATTTGAAGTTACGGAATGCCTGCAAAGTGAATAATTTGGTGTAGAAGGTCTAACACAGGTTACACCACAGCATGATGGAACAAGTCTCCGAACTAAGAAGAAACAGGAAGATCAGGAGACATCTGAAGAAAAATTATGGACATGGGAAAGAAAAAGATTTCATATGGTGTAATATTTATGCAAAGGAGAAAGCAAAACTAATCAATACAAAAAGAGCAGCACCCAAGATATTTGGAGAGAAGTACAGGCAAAGGAATCTAAACATGGAAAACTTTACAATTCAAAAAATAAGAAGACAAAAAGGAAAAGTAGAAAAGCAGATTAGTAATGGAGAAGTTAAAGAAATAGAAACTGAGGTTATGGAGTACCTGCAAAGTGAAGGATTTAGTGTAGAAAATCTAACTCAGAAAGCACCACAGCAGGATAGAGCAATGGACATCCAAATTAAGGAAAAAACAGTAGAATGTGAAATAACTGGTCATTTGCCATATGAAGATATTTTGGAGCCTTCCACAGGAAACCAGTATAAATGTTCACTTGATAATGGACAGCAAGGGAAGGAACAGGAAACCATGACAACCCTGATGCAGTCAATGTTGAGGAGTGATAGGCCAGTGAGTTTCCACATGACAGAGTAATGGATGGCACAGGATGAAACCGAAGAGAATGTGCCACAGGAAGATGCTATCACACTTTCTATAGAATGCCTGCAGTAAATGGAGAACAAAAAATGTGCCCTCAGTTTATAAGAAAATGAGCTGAGAAAAGAGTTACTTGATTTAATAGAGATAGAGATAGACATATTAAGATCAATGAAAGAAATAGACTGCAGAAGTTCAATAAAACCCAAAAAGTCAGACATTTGATAAAACAAATGAACACAGTAATTAGGACTATGCATAGATAGCCATGTCATATAACAGAAGAAAACAGGCCCCAGGATTTAATAAAATCCATGTAGCACAGTGTGGAGCCTACACAGAATGCATTCATGTACACAGCAATGGTTCCCCCTCTGCAGCACACTATGCAGTGCATATTAATGATGGTGCACTGCCAAGCGAGAGCATAGGAACAGAGATATTAAATCCATGTAGCATGTAGGGAGAAGTGTAGAGGCTACCTGTGGTTGTAGATGCCTGATTAGATGTTATGTACAGGGTGAGGCTCTCTGTAATGCTCCCCACTACTGTTGAAATGCTGTGAATTGTTTCAAATGTGTAATATTTTATTTTTATGAATTTTTTCCCTTTCTGTATGTTTGCATGGCGTGGAGCACAGCAATTCCAAGCTGTGCTCACATATAGACAGCTGACACCTGCCAGACTTCTAAAAATAGAAACTGGATGCCGTTATCATAATTACTTTTTATTTTATTTTAATTTTTTTTTTTGTAATTGCTATTTGCATGGCACAGCACAGAGTGCATACATAGCCGACAGCTGCCAGGCATCTAAAAACATAAATCAGATGTAATTAATTATTTATGTCTTGGTCTATTTAAGCATGTTTGTGCAGTGCAGTGTGATGCTTAGCAACACTAGCAGGCAAACCAGTAGTATATGTGAAGGCATACTAGTTTTCATAATATCCAAGTAGCTAAATGGGTAGAGTTACAGCCTAATGCTTAGCAGGTCCTGGGCTTGAGACCATAGCAGTGATAAGATGTCTGTAATTTAATTTATTATGTATGTTTACTTTTAAAAACAAATTTGTGAAATATGGCACTGCTGTGCTGTACTGAGCATTGCTTAAACATGCTAATGGCTACTGCTGTTTGTGTGGTGCAAAACTTAGATAAAACTTCAGTTGTGCAAATTTTCACACTGCTTAGCTAGATTCTGTGATGCTAAGCAATGCGGTGCTTTTTTGAATGCTGCTTAATAACATGTAAGTCTGGAAAAACAGCCTATATTAGGTGCAATAGGTGGGAATTCTGCACCATTCTTTGGAGTCTAGTCAACTGCTGATATGGCAGACAGTGCTGGTGAAGGTGGGTGCTTTCAGGCACAGAGATGGAATGTTCAGGAGACCAGGGTCTTTGTTGTACTCCTTGTAAAAAATTATGAACCCAGGCTGATGTGGGGTGGTTTCCAGGGCTCAGAATGTAAGATGAAGGCCTAGGACCAGTTGGCCAGGGAACTTACCAGTGCTACTGGTATCCACTGCACTGGTGAGCAGTGTCATCACCGTTATGATGACCTGAAGAGGAGAAAGAAGGGAATCTTGGACCTCTTGGTCCAAGAGGCACAAGCCAGGAATGCCCCACATATATATTATCATATATATTATTGTGTTTCCCACTGGTATGCATAATGGTATGCTTCTTTTCCAACAGCTGCAGCTGAGAAAGCTTGCAATGTTGAGTCCCATGTTAGGGACCTGGCCAGGTTGTGCCATGAGTGTGATAAGTATGGATTTATTATGCTAACTGTAGTGCAATAAGCAAGAAAGAGTAAAGCATTTACTGCAATAAAGTATACACAATAAAAAGTGTAGTGCAATAAATGGGCAAGTAGAACTGTAGTGCAATAAATGGGCAATTACAGCTGTAGTGCAGAAAGTGAAGAATAACAATTGCATTGCAATAAACAATAAACAATACCAATAGCAGTAAGTAAAATGGTGTACAACAGGCTTGTATTGTCATAACCATTGCAGTAGAGATGTATGCATTGCTTGTCTATGGTAAGGTTGCTGCAGTCAAGTGTAACTCTGTCTCCAGGCCAATATCAGTCACATAATGCTCTCTGTTCCTCATATTCCAGGTAATAAAGATATTTGGGTGAGATAGCCCAGTCTATGGGCAGACATTGTGTGTGTGGGCTTCACAGACATTTATTAGCAATATTAATAGTGTTAAGCAGTATTGTTGATTCCTAAAGAAATCTGTTTTAATAAATGCAGTACAGTTGTATTCCATGCATGTGTGTTCTACCATCACTGCAGTCAAGTATAACACTGTTGTAGTTGTAAAATGCAAAACAAATGCAGTCACACACTGCTCTCATTTTCTACCACTCCAGGAACAAAAGGTATTTGGTTGAGGTAGCCCATGTTATGAGCAGATATGATTGTGTTTACATTTCACAGATACTTATCAGCAATAACAATAACGTGTTAATCAACATTGTTGATCTCTAAATAAAGCTTTCTAAATATTTCCAGTATGACTGTATTCCTTGCATGTTTGTACTAAGTTGCTGCAGTCAATTATTACACTGTTTGCAGATGTTCCTTGCAGTCACAGTTATTGGTTTCTATTCCCATGCCTGCCAAGTAAGGCATGACAGATGTCTAGTTTATGTACTGTACACAAACATGCCTCTCAAGTGTCACAATTTCTCATAATGTAATTAAAACTGCCTAATCCATCTATCACAGGATTACCAGAAAAATAATGACTCGGAATGCAATGTATTACCAAATCCACTTACCGAACACCTTGGTAGTTGTAGAAGTCCACATTACTTGAATGTGCTCTGTGTAGCTGTGTACCTGCATTTGTTATTGCTTGCCCTATACTGACCTATGCTAACAGCTTGAGAGGTATGTTATATGCTGCATCAGCTATAGGAAAATTGAAGTCACTGTACGCAAAACTGACACTGCATGCCTGTAGAGTATTTCCTATTAATGTTTTCAGGGATATAGTCTGCATTGTCAGTAATGGAATGTCTCTCTCTCTCTCTCTCCCTCTCTCTCCCTCCCCACCCCTTATCTTCATTTATTTATTATTGTTATTTATTATTATTATTTAATATGAACATATTTTGTTAAACTAACTATATTTTGATAAAATGTGATTTATTATTGTTATGGGTTAGTATGATTCAATATTAACATATTCTGTTTAACTGGTTTGTTGGCCTTATGGTTTAATTCTTGCTGACATGCTGTTAACATACTGACTGTTATGCTACTTAATGTAGATTTGCACATAATATACATTAATATGTATTTGGATTGATACATATGATGTTCCATTCTGTTAATACTGACAATGGTTTGTTTTTTACTAACCTTAACTTATTGCTATACCTCATTTACCACAGCACATCAAGGTAAGCCATTTCCAGCTATCCACCTACCTTGCCTCATCTGGCCATGGCACTGGGTCCCAGCACATCTGGGAATCAGATCAGTGGTGCCCCCTCTGCTGCCCATGCACTACCTGCAGCATCGGGTAGTACCACCCCATGGGACAGGGACAGGCCCCCCTCTGAGAGTCGTGGTGAAGGGGGTGTTTGTCACCCAGGCTGAGCTGCAGGTTTTGGTAAGCAGGATAGTCTACTGTGGTTTTGACCACTGCCTGCGCCAGACTGAGGACATGCTGGCCAACCTGGTGGGGTAGCATCGCCCCACTGCCCAGCCTCCACCACTGCCACCCCAGGGCAATGATGGAGCAGTGCAGACAGTCCCATGGGTGTGAATGTGAGTCACACTGCTGCCTTGTGGAGGCACATGGGACTTAGATTCCACAACACCCTACCACCCTACCTATCCTAGGTGTTCATCCCCTCATGTGTCACACACTACCCCTGTCTGCTGTCATTTGTTTTGTCTGTATACAAATGCATCTTCTCCTACCCAACTTACCTCCCCCACATGTACCTGTGTCCCTACCTCAACATTCCACTCCCACCTTAAAAAAATGGACACCTGTCCCAAAAAAAATATTGTTCCATACATAGCTCTCCATTTCATACATGTGCCCACTGGACATACATAATTTGGTCCAATTGGCTTGACAATGCAGTTATGTTGTCCTCACCCCTTTCTCTGGGATTGAGAGTTCAAAGTCATGTACAAATTCTGTCAACGTGCACAGTTGTTGCTGTACAAGAAATGGATAGCTATAGTTACTTCCTACCATACCCCTCAACCATACTGAATTCCTTGGTATTTACTGGTTTTGAGGGCAAAATATTGGGGAGCCACGAATTCCCGATTGATCCCCTTAATTTCAGAATTTTCCAGTCTGTTTTTTTTTTTTTTTTTACTATTTTAAATTTTTAGCTGACATCACCACACATCACCAGCCTACATGGGCCTGCGTGATGACATCAGCTACTGCCTGCTGGACTCCAACAAAAATAGGGAATATAACTGTAGTGGGTGGCATAATATTTAAATTTTGCAGACTCTGCCTGCATGTCCCAGCCTCCAGGATAGGTAAGAAAAAGAAAAAAACAGCTATTATCTGTCAGCCTGTAACTGCATTATTCTGGCAAGAAAGAAATACTTTTTAACTGTGAAAAAGTAAATACATAGTTCGTAAGTCTTGTGCACATTGTTTATTTGCTGCCCATATAATCCTATAATTGTGCATTAAAAACTGTGTGCACAAGTCTTATCTTCTAGCCGTAACTGTGTAAGTGTGCTGCTCTAATATTTATCTGCTGGCCATTGTGTATTTATTGGTATTTATTGGTCTGCTGCCACATTTGCCACTCTAATGTTTATCTGCTGACTGCTGGCCGTTGTTGTGTATTGGGTGCTGTCTGCCTGGTTGAATGTAATCTAAAAGCAAGTCTGCTGGTGTTGGCCGATTTCATTATTTGTGTGCTGCAGCAGCTGAGGTGCATTATTCTGGCAAGAAAGAAAAACTGTTGAACTGTGCAAAAGTTTGTACGTATTACGTAAGTCTTGTGCACATTGTTTATCTGCTGCCCATATAATCCTATAATTGTGCATAAAATCTGTGTGCAAAAGTCTTAACTGCTGGCCATAACTGTGTAAGTGTGCTGCTCTAATATTTATCTGCTGGCTGTTGTGTATTTATTGGTATTTATTGGTCTGCTGCAGCATTTGCCGCTCTAATTTTTTATCTGCTGATTGCTGGTCATTGTTGTGTATTGGCTACTGTCTGCCTAGCTGAACATA
>NC_056749.1:727742960-727812960 GCF_019279795.1 Protopterus annectens | reverse complement strand
GGAAACAGTCCAAAGGTAATCTTTATCCACCACTGGCCAGATGCATTTTCTTTGAATGCGAGTTTCAATGCTGTTTCAATGAATGTGAGTTTATTTTAAGGGCAGAGAAGTTATAATGCCAAGTCTATTTTCATTGTGAGACTATACTGCTTTGTTTAGTAGATGTCTATTTGTATTTGTGCTATAAAACGTTAATGAAATCCAAATAATCATTGCAGAGGCAAAGCAGTATGCATATTAGTGTTTATGGTAAATGTGGCAAAATAGCCAAGTAATGGGACATTGCAAAGGCTGCAGGGGGAGGGCTGTGTGCCTGGGGGGCCCCATTCGACCATGATTTTGTGAGGGGCAAAGGACAGCCCAGGGTGGCAAAAACTCTAGCTACGCTACTGAACAGTAGGCCATGGAGAATGACTTTTGGAGGTCCTAGCAAACTATAATATTCTTTTGTTAAGATTATCATGTTGTGTACCATTAAATGCCCTACCGTTACCACAAAACCACATAATGCAAGCCACTGAAAACAAAATCCTAAGGTTCATCATCTTCTCCCTTCCTAGTGAACATCATTGCTATGTATTTAAAAAAATGGTTACCATTTACTACAGGGTCTAAGGCCATATTTTGGTTGTCTGTTCTTCAGTTTGCATTTTAATGTTGGTATCCCACAATTCCATTGGAGTGGGTGGGGTTACATAATTATGCATGCAGATTTTATGTTAATCAGTATACAGATTTGTACCTATTTTCATAGGCCTTGTCCAGATATTTGATGTTTCCAGGCTGAGAGCTATGGTGACAACCAGTTTGTTGTCTGTTTGCTTGACAAGCATTGTACACTTGCAAGACCAAAATAATGTCAGCAAAGTTGAACAAGTCCTCTATGCATGCACAGACAGCCACATATTCTCTGCAAGATGTGCCTACAAACACTGTGTTTCAGGCTCTCAACCCCAAGGGTGTGGTAGCATGACCCTAACTTTGCAGAACTTGCACAATATCACATTTGTAGGTATGGTATTGGGACCAAGCCTAATGACAGGATTATGGTCAATCCAAGGTCCAAATGGCTGGCAGAGCATTGTATGGAACACTATCAGGTGTTATGTTACCTTTGGGGACCCACATAAAAGTGACATGTGACATTTCACCATCTGTCATGACATTGTCTAATGATGGTGTGCTGTGATGTACACACAGCATGACTGTATTACTAATGGCACTATCAATGACCGCTGATGAGATATGGGAAGTGTCCCCACCCCTCTAGTCCTATGTCACACAAACACAATGTGTGACAGATGTGACTGTATTTCAAACGTTAATTGCATGGTGTCTCAAATAGCAGTCAGTACATGTGGCAATGAGAATTTTTCCAACATGCACAGCTCACCTCCTGCACCACCCACACCCACATCACATACACCTGCATGTGTGCAGCTCCTTACCAGACACATTTCCAAACAACAGACACCTCAGCAAATCCTACCTCTGTACTGCACAGTACACATAATAGTGCATGCACAACTGTTTCACCAGTCAAACACCTGAGGCAAAACACAAAATCAAACCAATTATTCATAGGTGGTTACATCGTGAGACACATTGATATCTATGTCACCAGGCTACATATGGGAAATGTCACAGTTAGCTGCCAGTGGATTGACACGATATGCCATACCACACATTGCCGCAATTCAATAAATATCAAATAACATAATGATGACATCATATTTTCTGCAGGTGAGTACGACAAGGGACATACATCACTGGATGGTATGCAGACACATGACTGAGCTTAGACACTCTGTCTCTTTCGCAGGTATGCCCATGGCTTTCAGCTGCATTTGTCCCAAACCTAGGATGATGGCTCAATACACACAGAAAATGATGGTGTCAATAATTGCCTTAGCGTGTGGTGTCATTCGAAGGAGATCCACTATATGTCCCACTTGGGATGACTTGCTCAACAGACGTCACTGCTTTGCTACAGATGGTCTTCATCTCTCACCCCTGGTTTTTGAGTACTGGCCAAGGCTGATGACATCTCCACACTGCATCTTATAGGCACTGTCTGGAGGGAACATTTTCCTGTGAGAATGCCATCTTCATACAGCATCACAGTTATGCTGCTACATGCTGGGAATGGCAACACTAATCCTCACTCTGTAGAAGGTGTCCCCACTTTGGAATATGTAGACACTTGTGCAGTCAAAGACACCTGGTTCAAGGCTGTGGACAACACCACAGCCATACCAAACTACATGTCGTTCCACATGTTCAGACCTCAAACTGACAGTGTGCAAGGTAATGCAGGTGGTATATATATATTCATTAAGGATAGATACACATCCAGATTTAGTGAAACACTGTGATTTCCTGAAGACACTGCAGGTGCTACTCACTGCTGGAAGGGCACCTAATCAAGCCAGTGCCAGCTACAGGAGCATCTCCATGAATCCAGACACTTGTGCTTATTTGAATGTACTTGTGTCTATCAAGATGTATCAAAGCACCATGGTTTGGGTGCCATTAAGTAACCACCAATAGTGTTGCTTAGATGTGCTGAAGCTCACTTGCTCAAAGGTTAGTCCACATCCTTAACTACAATGCCCTAGACCAGTGGTGTGACATCTCCATAAGGGGAGCCAATTTTGTGCTTCATGTGTTTACCAATATGGGTGATCACTGCAGCCCACCATGATGAGATCCTCCCTGGTGAGATCTGACCACAGATCAGTCTCATTAAAACTATCAGAACTACCCAGCTTGCAGAAAATACAGAAAAATACTTCAACAAAGTAATTTATTACCTCTTATGGGATGATTTACATAGCATGACTGCACCTCCTCCCTCAGATGTGACAGGCAGGTATGCGGAATTATACACCCCTGTATTATGTGAGCAGCAGTACAACTGCATAGACTTGGCTGTACCTGACAGAAGGAACATGAGCTCCTCATGGCAAAGGAAACCTGCCTGGTGGACAACTGCCATTAGCTGGTGTAGAATAACAGGTACATTGTACCTTTAAGAAGCATTTCCAAGATCTGTGTGTGGATATAAATACCTAACACATGTTAGCTTTGGTGCCATTTTGAAGGTGCAGCCAGAATGTCAACATCCATGTGTATGATAGCTAGTTTGTTTATAAGTTAAAGTTACTTAATCTTATTTATGATGTGTTTTCATACAATAAAGCTGTTTGAACAAGAACCCATGATGCTCGCTTGTTTTATCCTGACCTGGCAAGTGACAGCAGGCTGTACAATAAGAGGTGGACATTGCTGTGTGACAATTGGGGTGAGGGTGCCCACCTAAAATGGAGGCACAACCTCCTCAGCTAAAACAACCACATAGTGTTGTTCTAACATCGTGTAAAAACAGTAGCCTCCCCCACAAAGCAGAACCACAATGCACAGTGTAGTTACATGTGTGACCTCAGAGGACAATCCCAGACAGTGGGTAAACTTGTACTTAATGATACTACATATAATCGGTCTGTACTCGTAGCTAACCTGTTGTCCCACATATTCTGTGTCAACTTCACTCCCCTGTCCCTACCACATGTGCCACATGACATTCCTGTAACCTGTCCCATACCATCCATATATACAGAGGAGGTTGTAACTCCTCTCTATGGGGGATACACAACATCTATTAGACAAGCTAAAATCTCAGGCTGCATCCTATATGGGATCCAGCAAGGATTACTAAGACCATTGGGAGCTCCTTGCAATCATATTGTAACCACTGGCTGCATCCCAGTTGACTGGATAACAACTGTTAATCTTCCTGCACAGAAGTGGTGCATCCACTGACCACCAGAACTATAGACCTATTTGCCTGAGTAGCAGTATCTGTATGCCTGTGGGGGGAATCATCATGGAGCTGATCAGCAAACATATATGTGATCTGCAAACAGTTGATTGTACACAGTTTGGATTTCTGACAGGGAGATCATGTTAAATGTAGTGGACATGTCCAAGGCAGTCACCAAGGAGCTAGGTGAGGAGACATCAGGACATACAACCCCCTGGACTTAGCCAAGCTGTGTGACTCTATTCCTCACTCAGGCATCATTGACAAAAGCACCCACTTAGACATCCATGGCAATATCATTGTAGGGGTCACTAAGTGGCTCAGTGATGGCACACATACTCAAAATACGGAAATCCGCCTCCAGTAGCTGATCTGTAAGCAACAGTCTTTAACAGGGCCCAGTCCTGGGTGCTGTACTGCTTTGAATCCATTTAACTGAATGTCTGAGGCTGACAACATTGACTGATACCTGGAATCTGTGAGCAGTCATAAACTTTGTGAGTTATGTCAATATCCTGCAAGAGGGTATTAATAAACAAATGCCTGTTGACATACTAATGGCCATAAACTGCATGCAAATATATATGTAGTATCATTTCCATTGGTAACACCTATATTCCTTGTAAACATCACATCAGTCGCAATATGGGTTGAGAGATAGGGGTGAGAGATCTATATACACAGGCCTGGCCACACAGGTTTAGACCTAATGTACCTGAAATCACCATGTCTCCCCAGTGGTAAGATGGGAATCATATGTCATAACTGAGGGCACAATCACCCAAAATTGACATACTCATAACCTACATGTACCCTTCCCTTAACATGCCAATATTTGAATGCAATGGCCATTTGGTAATGTACCTTTCTGAGCACTACTGGCAATTGCACACAACACAATAGTCCCTCACAAAGGAGTTTCACGTCTTCAGTATCTGTTCAATATCCATGTCATTATAGCCTGTGGCATATAGACTACTCAAAGGTTATCTCTGCCTTGCATACGGGAAACGTATGACCCTGCTTGATTGGAAATGCTGCATATCTGTAAGGGGCATGGTACATGGATTACTCACTCTAAGGACATTAAACTGGTATGTGACATTAGTAATACATGCTGGTGGGAGAGATCTGTCTAGCAGACTTAAACACACATTTGAAACAGAATCCTGCCTAATGGCAGCCATAGCACCTCAGTCAACCTTGTCAGATGCCATCTGTATGATGTAAATAAAGGTATAAACTTGGCTAGGATTGTGAGATCTTTAGGGTCATTACGCTACTAAAGTTCAAATAGCCTATGATTCCATAAGCTGATGTAAAATGCTCTAACAGTCACACACACAAACATGGCTACATTGAGGATAGCACTACTTCCAATTACGGTTTATAGGACATTACACAGCACACATACACACACACACACACACACACACACACACACACACACACACACACACACACACACACACACACACATACACACACACACACACACACACACACACACACACACACACACACACACACACACACACACACACATACATACATACCGCAGGTTGGCTGCATGTAGATTAAACACTTACCTATCTAATAGTACACACTACAGATCACAGTACGTGATGCATGCACTACACCTGAAGTCTGCTATTGCTATCTCTTTAGGACATCTTATGCAGGCCTAGTTATGGTCAGGCATTGTGAGGCCCACATAGTCTACTACAACCAAAATACTGCAAGATCCTACCTCATTCTAAGTTATGGAGGTGATCATGTTATGTTGTACAGAGATATACACACAAACAGACTGAGTGGCTTGGAGTGAGATTACAACTCTTTCATGCCTCATCTTACACACTATAGATCACAGTGCTTATCACACATGCCATGGCTTAAGTTTGACATTGCAATGGCAGCTGGTAGTCTTAAGGTACATGACATCAGCAGACCTTGTGGAAGAGGCAATTTGGAAGCCAGCAGCAACTTGCAGGCCCAAAAAGTGTGGAATCAGTGCAGTTTGATTGTCAATGAGGGGTTTTCAGTTGTTTTGTAGGGGGATACACTCACACACACACACACACACACACACACACACACACACACACACACACACACACACACACACACACACACACAAACACACGTGGCCTGGAGTGAGATTACAACCCCTACCTATCTAGTCTTACACACTGTAGATCACCATACTTATCATACATGACACCGCTTAAATCTGACATTAGAATGGCAGCTGGTAGTCTACTTGTAGATGACATCAGCAGGCCTTATAGAAGAGGGTGTTTTGGAAGCTGGCAGCAGCTTACAGGGCCCAAAACTGCAAAACCATTGCAGTTTCATAGTCAATGAAGGATTCTCAGTTAGTTTGCGGAGGGATACACACATACACACACACCAAGTGGACTAGAGTAAGATTAGAACCCCTACCTATCTAGTCTTACACACTATCAATCACAGTACTTATTGCATACACCACGGCTGACATCTGTTTTATATATATGACTGCAGGCAAACCAGTTGTGTATTACAACAAAGTAGGCTTGTGTTGAACAACATCTGTGGCGTGCATATTGATATTGCTTAATATTGTTATCTGCATCTAGTAGCCTAGCAGTCAGATAACTGTTATTTATCCTAGCTATGTGGCTACAGTTATCAGTTAGGCCATATGTGGCTGTTTGCATTTGGATGGACAAGCCTGTAGGCAAGAACAATGTGTACTGTCCATGCGTGCATAAGCAACATTATACATTACATAACCTGCTCACCTGTTGCCATATGTGTGGTGACATCCAGCAGGCACAGTGGTCTGTAGGTAAGTGTGTTATGTACTGTTGACCCCTTACTTTGAATACTTTGAGCAACATTATAGATGTGTGATAGTGCAGCTTTACTCATCATTGTCTGGGTATATAGGAAAATACAGACATCCACACACATATTCATGTATATAACAGGGATGTATATATATAAATGTAGCTGTGTATGTGTATGGCATATATGTGTTATGTAGGTATATGGGATGACAATGAGATGTTTATGTTTATATATATATATATATATATATATATATATATATATATGTAAATATATATCTATTTGTATATACATAGAGATCTAGGTATATATATATATATATATATATATATATATATATATATAAGTATATATCTATTTGTATATACATAGAGATCTAGGTATATATAAGTATATATCTATTTGTATATACATAGAGATCGATATACTATCTATGGAAGAGAGAGATAGTGACAGAGAGATATGTATACATATATGTATGTATGTATGTATAAACATATCTATACATAGCAGGTCATTTTGAACAGGGGCAACATAATTGTGCTCTATTTAACTAAGTATATGAGCATGCCCAGTGGGATTGTCAGTACTTATAAATTGACTCCAGGCCACAGATCCCTGTACTCCAGTCTGGGATTTTTTTGTGTTACAGACAATGACATCTGTCCATCTTTCTGCAGTACTGCACGTCACTCAAATTGTATATGACTTTTTTCAGCTGTCTGAAGTAATTAATATGTGACAGAGGTTAATAATTTTACACCACACACAGACTGACAGTGAATAAAAAAACATAATAAAAATACCTCACACCCAAAAGTTGTGTATATCTCCTAATTAGAACAATCAACACCATCATCCATGCTAATTTCCCTAGTCGACTGTGCAACACAAGCTGCCAGACAGAGTGGAGGCATTCATCACAAAATCAACAGCATAAACATAAATATGTACCTTTTTATTCCAGCATTAAGTAAGACACACAATATATGATCAATTTCCATGTTACTGCCCTGAGATTGCCTGGACTGATGATATACCATTGATGAATTACTGTTAAAGCAGGTATATGGGAACACTGCTGTGTTGGCTATGGGGAACAACACTGCATGTTCTGCTGGGATACACATTGGTCCAAATATCATGTAACCCCACTGTTTAAAATCTCCCTTGACTGATGTAGTGAATATTCCATGCATGAGGCTTACTGAATATTAAAGGACACATGATAGTGGACTGGGTATCTATAGTCCCATGTGGATGTTATTTCTGTACAAATAGCCCACTGTGTTTACTTCCATAAATGTAGGAGATCCATATGTACAATACAATATCATACTAATCCTTACAAATACTGTGTAGGTTAGAGACTTGCTTTCTGTCACATACTACAAAATTATTTTTCTTCCTATTTTTTTTCTGTTAAGCATGTTTGCGCAGTGCTGTGCATAGTGCAAACATGCTGAGATTATTTAAAAAAAATTATTAATTTAACTTATTCCCTTAATCTTTCTGACATCCAGAATAATAGTTTTGCTCATACTGTATGTGTATGTGGTATTACATTGCCAGGATTTATGTCCACATTTCTACAGTTTTACACCCCCTTTTGTCTGTCTAGACTCCTGTACATGGATTTTTTCTGCAAACACTACAGACACTGACATGGGGTCTGAACCGATGCCTTTCTGCTTGTTGGATTACTCTACCTGCTTCACTTGCATGAGATTCACCTGCTTATGAGGCAATTTGCATGCCATGTAATTTTCCATGTTTCCGCATGCCGCTCAGCAGCACTTACTGAATATTAATATGTTCGTGGCTATTTAAGCATCGTGGCACAATGCCTACATAGCAAAAACATGTGTAGGCTTTATTAAATTCCCCCCTATGAATTACAATAGCTGATGATATACTTGTGTTCCACAGTTAGTGACATTGATATAGTTATGTAGCATTTACATAGTATGATCCATTGAGTAAATAATATGCAATTGCACTCAAACCAATGTTCAGCATGAAGGATAGAAAAATGATTGGTAATGACACAGTGGTGGTGCTGCAGTAGCATTGTCGCCTCACAGTAAGACGTTGTCCTGTTCCATTCTCAGCTAGAGCGTCTTCTGTGTGGAGGTTGTGTGTCAGAGCTGGCAACTCGACACGTAAAAATCTACTGCCAATCATTAGTGGACCGGAGTTCCGCTGTGGTGACCCCTAATCGGGAAAAGCCAAAAGACACAACAACAACACAGATACGACATATTGCCAAGATGGGCACTGATTGTACAAGTTTATTATCAGATGTCAGGAGAGGAAAAGAAAATTGGTCTGTTTTGGTCTTTCAGTAAGAGATAGGTGCTGTACTCCTGACCAAGATTATTTTGGATTGCTTCTTTTGTTTTAGTGAGCTGTAAATTATTCTCTCTTGCTGTTTAGTATCACAATTTTTCTGTTATTGCTAGCTTCACTAAGAGGTTAAGGAAAGGAATAACTTTCCTTTGTGGTTTTGTACCTCATTTTGTCTCTGTGAGACATGCAGTCCTTAACTTCTGGTGTGATTCAAGGCAGATGCCAGGGTTTAAAATGCTGTTGTCTTATGGGACCACATGTCTGAGGGCTTTTGGGAAGATGATTGAAATATTCAAATGCAGCATCCAAAGGATAGCCCAGCAGTAGTGACTAGTCCAGACTGCTGACTATGAGAAGGAATATACTGACAACAAATTTTATTAAGGTTTCTGAGGAAGGCATGGCTTCAGGATCTATACCCTGATGTCAAAAACAAAATGTAGGAAAGTGATAGCTAATGATGTCCACTGTGATGTCAAGTCCTGCAGTATTATCAGGCGTGGATTTAAGAATCAGATCAAGTATGTTTTCTTTGTCTGAGGTTTCATCTGCTCTGGAATGTAGCATAATTAACTGTTTGGCTGGATGTAAAATTTAAGCCTTAGAGTTTCCTATAAGTGTTTAAATCACTCATATTACCAGTTCATTTCTAAAGTTGGATGGCAGCCACTGGAGAGAGTCATGCACACTGTGATAGTGACACTGCACTGGAATTTGAATATAAGGTAGGGTAATTCCTTTTTATACATTTATATAAAAGTCCTGAGTTATAACAAGAGAATACAAGACAAGTTTTAAAAACTGAATCAGTTTAGTCCTAATTGTTGAGAGCAAATTTATTAAAATTGGTGTGATCCACAGAAAAGGCATGTATTGTTTGGGAGCTATGTGAATGATGCTCCCCACATTTATTTGGGGCCTTCGCACAAAATACTGGGGATCATTCTTTCTGCAGTGGATAAATGTGCTGAAATATTTCAGTGAGTTTACTTTTGAATGCCAAGTGCAAGGGTTGTATTCATAGTCATTACATGAACGCTACAAGGCAATCAGCACTCTCCGTGAAGAAGCACAGTCAACAAGCAATTCATAAAATGCTATTTACTCGAACGGTCATGGATAGGCTTAAGCAAGTGAAGTTATAGTGAGATATAAATGAGAAATGATGTAAAAACCATGTATGGTAATAAGCTTGTCTCCTGCCTTTTTGTGATTTAGTCATAAATTGACACATTTCCATACCTTGTGCAGATTTTTAATAAAGGTGGAATCGCACCTTTTCTGTCTAATTTGCAATCCACAATGACGCTGTCCTTTGCTGATATCCTAGCTATTTCTGAGTGTGAGATGCTTATCTTGGCCAAGCCAAAACTGCTTGCACCCAGCGACACATATATAGTACAGTATAATTTTGAGTATCATGACATCCTCAATAGATTACAGTGGAAAAGGATATTATAAAGGTCTTAATGAGCACATATGGTCAACATAGGGGTACTTGTAGGATGCATGGCCTTCCTATTGCTGTAGATACTAAAGTATGTATAGATGTCACTATACTTACCAGAAACAGACTATGGACACGTTGGGTATCTCATAGACTTCCACCTCGAGGATACTTCAACAGTATGGATGAAATCTTGGCATGTGTGGATCAGTACATCTATTTCCCTGTATCACCTCAGGACTGGGCCCAGTCTATACATGCCTTTCATGGGGATGGCACATTTCTCTGAGGTACTCAGTGAGACAGAGTGTACTCATGTTGCAATTAGGGCCCCATCTGGTCCACAGGAGAAGCATTACAGCAATAGGGAGGACTACCATTCTTTCAAGTGCCATGTAGTTTGTGATGCATGGAAGTGCATCACCAACACATCTGCCCAGCATCCTAGTGTTGCACACAATTCCCCTAACTGGCACCCTGGCTCACTCTACCACCTCATCCTGCATAGTAGGATGCCCAGTGGTCATCTTGTTGGTAAGTGGAAAAAAATACCATTAAAGTATTTATTTATTGTAAAATGTGATGCTTAATACTAAGACACATTTTCTATCTCTTTTTTTCAGATGATGCTGGATATCCACTGGAGACATGACTCATGACACCAGTGAGGAATCCAAGTTGGTCTGCAAGTGCTAATTTCAATACAATCCTGTCCCAGACATGTATTTCCATCAATCATGTATTTGCAATGTTAAAGAGTAGATTTAGATGCCTGGATGAGTCTGAGGGTGACCTTCTGTATGACCCAACTGCTGCATGCAGAATGTTTACTGAATATTACATTCTGCTTAACATGGTCATGTACCAGCCTGGTGATGAAGTGACCCATGCTGTCACTGCAGCTCCCAGTATCAATCTAATGATGACCAGCTGAATGCAGTTGTAAGGGACCACATGTGACAGGTTCATGCAAGCAATATGATCGCAGCACAGGTAAAAGAGTCCAGCACTAAGGACCATGACATACGGCTTTATTTCCATAGATTTCCTGTACTTCTAAGCAGTATGATTATCAAACTCAAACACATGCAGATGCTTGTCTTAGTAATATGTTACATTCTGCACTCATTTTTTTTTCTTTTAAGTATTTAATAATAACTCATTTCCTTTACACTTAAACATTGACATCTTTATGCAGAAGTATAATTGTAATCGTATGAATTGTGTAGCTTTAATCACAGCAGGCCAAGGTCAAATGTATCATTTCTGGCATCTTCTAAAGACAGGGTAGGTGAAGCTGCATGAGATGTGAGGAGAGGCTCATTCATGGCATCTTTTAAAGACAGGGTGGGTGAAGCTGCATGAGATGGTGAGGAGGGGCTGTCATGTGAAGTTGATGGTGACTTAATGTGATGTTGTAACTTATTTATTCCAGGTGATCCTACAGTCTCTGATTTCACAGTGCTGTGGGACCAGGATCTCAAATAAGAGACTGTGCTACAAAGTAATATGCCTCAACATGTCCAGTCAGTACCTTGCCCCCTTTACCTTCAATTTCTGACTCCTATTTGAGTCTGGAAAGTGTTCACTGGTATATGAATAGAGGCAGCCATGGATACCTGGTGTGCAAACCTACTAGGGATCAGTGTGATCATGGCATTTCCCTACTGTTTGCCATCTTGTGCGCTGCTGCAAATCCTCACATAAACCCTGGAAGACTAACCATTTATAGTTGACTCTCTATGTCAGTTTACTGAGCTTTAATAATGTCACAGAACATTTGCTGCAGAGCAGCCAAGACATTGCATGTTTCGTGGGGAAGTTGCGACAAATGCCTGTGCTTGGCACCCCTTACTAAAGGTGTCACTGTGGATGCTGCTGCATCTGAATTTCTGCCATAATCCAGAAGGTGTCTCTGTGAGTTTGAAAATACTGGTATAGAAGCGCTTGGGTTTTCTCCCTGTATAGCCTGTAATGTAGTATCACTTTTTGCATGACTTTCATCAAAATAAATCAAAGATATGAGTTAAAAAGCACATATGGTGACAAAATACCCTTCTTCATACATACATGCATATATATATATATATATATATATATATATATATATATATATATATATATATATAGATCTAGATATATAAATATAGATACACACACATACTATGAGTCCAAATTCAGCCAGTTAGCAGTAACCTGTACAGCATGTTCAAAAAATGCAAAGTATTAATACGAGTAATTAACATTACACAGTCTGATGCAAATACTTAACATTACACTGTATTATTGCGAGTACATAACATTACACTGTACTGATGTCAGTACTTAATATTACATTGTATCATGAGTGGACAGGTGATCCACTGTGGCAACCCCTAACCAGGAAAAGCTGAAAAGAAGAAGAGGAAGAATGTGATTACTTAACATTACTCTGTATTAATGGGAGTACTTAACATTACTCTGTATTAATGGGAGTATTTAACATTACTCTGTATTAATGGGAGTACTTAACATTACTCTGTATTAATGGGAGTATTTAACATTACTCTGTATTAATGGGAGTACTTAACATTACTCTGTATTAATGGGAGTACTTAACATTACTCTGTATTAATGGGAGTATTTAACATTACTCTGTATTGATGTGAGTACTTAAGATTACTCTGTATTAATGGGAGTATTTAACATTATTCTGTATTAATGGGAGTACTTAACATTACACTGTATTGATCTGAGTACTTAACATTAAGTTATATTCTTGTGAGTACTTAACATTACACTGTATTGATGTGAGTACTTAACGTTACACTGTATTGATGTGAGTACTTAACATTAAGTTGTATGCATGTGAGTACTTAACATTACACTGTATTGATGCGAGTGCTTAACATTACACTATATTCATGCAAGTACTTAACTCTACAATGTCATGTAATTCCATTGCCAACAGACTTGTCACCCTTCCCCTACAACTTTTCTTTATTTATACTAACATTTTTCATTTATGAATGACATAAATCCCCAGAATAAAGCAGCATGTATCCTGACATAAGAATTATTTGGAAGAAAATGTAATACATCAAGTTTAAGTCACTTCAATGTATGTGATTATATTCTGTGCATCATAATATGTAAATGCCTCCAAAAATAATTTCCAAAATACCTTTCACATTGCAATTATTCACAACACAATTTTAGTGCTGCTACTGTCATGAATTCCCATTTATAAGTGTCACTCATATCCTGAATAGATACATGAATCAATTGCACTTCACTGTCAGATCTATAAAATACATGTTATTCCTAGTAATCTTATCCAAAATCGATATCAGCTGTTTCCAAGTAATTTCTATTGTTTTTATTATTGATTTCTTACTTCAATAAGTTCACAACTTCATATAGCATTTCATGCCCATCTCAAGTGATTGCAAGTTAATATGGTGATCTTACACTTAGTTGTATAAATTCAGGATCATTTATGCCTGTTGTATACAAATTAGGATTATGTATGCTTATGTCTCTGAATCACTGTAATATGTGAGCACGTACATTGCCAGTCCACATGAATACATCCTGTGTACGTGTTTGTGAACATGCTTGCTGTAGCTGTCCTTAGGAATACATGAACAACCCTAGCAAATCTCAGAAATCCCTAGGATTAGAAAAAGGAGAACAGACTCACATCTCATCAAATCTGCATGTCCATGAAGTGTAATCAATAGTGACCCTGCATACTGTGATACATCTTATGACCTCAAATCAATCAACAATTACTATAAATTCATAACTGTGTGCACCATGACATACCTTCATGTAGTAAAACAGAAGAAATTGTGATGCAGTACTGAAAAGGTCATGCTTAAACAAAGGATTCATGCATCACCACCAAGTTCACTTTTGATATAAAAATTGTAAAACTTAATCACATAACCAGAAACACATGTAAGCAGCTTAAAAGGTAATGATTTCAAAGCTGAATTTTATTCAACTTGAAAAGGAATGTGAAAGAACACCCTTTTTAAGAAAAACATGTATGCACCAAGTAAATTGGTTAAAACAAGCTTGCCAGTAATATCAGTTCCAACAGTTCCAATAGTAAAGTGGGGTGTCATTAGGTGAATATTTTGTTGTCAGACGTTACCTCACTAATGTCATCCCCGTAGGCCCACCCATGATGGCAGTATAGCTACTGCCTACAAGGGTGCACTCACACACATATGCACACACACACACACACACACACACACACACACACACACACACACACACACACACACACACACACACACACACACACGCACACACACATTGATCCAATCTACTTACCTGTACTGCAACAACTTCCACTGGAATTAATTTTTCCTACCACAGAAAATGTAACCCAGCAGAGCAATTCTCTGAATCACTTTTACAAGTTATAAGGAGGCACATTCCCAAGAGAGAGCACATGGCTAATTAGCATTAACCACCCCCTCTGCATTAACATATCACTTTCATATCTAGTAGGCTTGCCACCCCTTCGGTTTTTTTCCGGACTATCAGGAAATCAAACTGATTCTCAGGTAGTCCGGAAAACACTGTACAAACTCCGGTATTCTGTTTCAAAAAGGAAACAGACTATCGGAGTTTGTAAATCGGCTGATTTACTATGCTTTTCTTACAGAAAAGCATAGCAAATCAACCAAAAGAAGGCGGCGGGAGCGAAAAAAGAGGGCGTTCCCGTTGATCGGCTGATTTACTATGCTTTTCTTACAGAAAAGCATAGCAAATCAGCCAAAAGCAGGCGGCGGGAACGAAAAAAGAGGGCGTTCCCGTTGAGTGATGCTGTCGTGACATCACAAAATGGGCGGTATGTTGGCGGGAGAGGGGGTGGGGCAGGCGGGGTTACTGGTGATGCGAGGGGCGTGGCGTGGCTCCGGTTTTAGCCGTGAACGAAGGTGGCAACCCTAATATCTAGACCGCTGTCCATGCTGCTGCCACCGCTGTGAGATAATACTACCAGGAAGGCACTCTCAGCTGTGAGATTACAATATAAAGTGAGCACTCTCTGTTGTGGGATAATACTACTAGGTGAGCAGTCTCTGCTCTGGGATAATACTATAAAGTGAGCCCTCTCCACTGTGTGATAATGCTACCAGGTAAGCACTCTCTACTGTGGGATAATACTACTTGGTGAGCACTTTCCACTGTGGGATAATAATACAAAGTGAGCACTCTCCACTGTGTGATAATACTATCAGGTAAGCACTCTCTCCTGCGGGATAATACTACTTGGTGAGCACTCTCCACTCTGAGACAGTACTACCAAATGAGCATTCTCTGCTGTGGCATAATACTACTAGGAAAGCACTCTCCACTGTGAGATAATACTACCAGGTGAGCACGCTCCATTGCGGGATAATATTACCATGTGAGTACTCTCCACTCTGAGATAATACTACCAAGTGAGCACTCTCTGCTGTGGGATAATGCTACAAGGGAAGCACTCTCCACTGTGGGATAATACTACCAAGTGAGCACTCTTCACTGTGGGATAATAATACAAAGTGAGAACTCTCCTCTGTGGGATAACACTACCATGTCAGCACTCTCCACTGTGGGATAATACCACTAGGTGAGCAGTCTTTGCTATGGGATAATACAACAAAGTGAGCACTTTCCACTGTGTGATAATACTACCAGGTAAGCTCTCTCCACTGTGGGATAATACTACTTGGTGAGCACTCGCCACTATGGGATAGTATTACCAAGTGAGCATGCTCCACTGTGGGATGATACTACCAGGTAAGCACTCTCAGCTGTGGGGTAATAATATCAAGTGAGCACTCTCTGCTGTGGGATAATACTACCAAGTGAGCACTCTCCAATGTGGGGTAATAGTACCAGTTAAGCACTCTCCACTGTGGGATAATACTACCAGGTAAGCACTCTCAGCTGTGGGGTAATAATACCAAGTGAGCAGTCTCTGCTGTGGGATAATACTACCAAGTGAGCACACTCCACTGTGGGATAATTCTACCAGATGAGGTTTATTGAGATGTAAAAACCTTCTGAATTAAGGCTACTCCACTGCATATGCTTTTCTGAATCAGAGGATTAATTATTTCAACCACTGTGCTTTCAGCAGCAACTTTTGTAAATATTGCATGTAAGACAATAATGTATCAATTTGAAGCTGTCATAATGCACACACTATAATACAATTTCTTTAAACTTTTTCTGGTTCATTTTATTCACAAAACTGCAATGTCTGGCTATAATAACTTTTTGTATTTTACCTGATATCTATATAACATCTAATTGTTTGTGGCTTGTTATTGTTGTTTGGTTTATTATGTCTTAAGCTCCTAGACTGAACCTAAAACTTGTTCCAAGTTGATCAGTGTGTTAACTCAGTTAAATACATATGTAAGTAGAGCTGTCCTGAAGAAAAATCTCTTCTTCTCAAGGTGTATCAATCCCAGAGATGATTATAAAAAGCAGTTTTCATTTTCAAACACATTTAGTTTTATTCTATTTTTTCAAAATGTGTTTTGATTAACTCATACTAGTAAGGCTACAGCTGCAATTTAAGTTTGAATTTTGTGATGCTAATAGAACCCTAGAAGGCAGTCATATAAAATTGTAAAGACTGAGACACATGATTTCACTGTGACTATACAGCGAATGAGAGGTTTATGAGAACAAATGAATAACTTTATGGCTTGATTGGCTATTCAGTATTTCTGAATTGCAAACATATCCTGCAATTTGCTTCTTATTTTTTGTTATCTTTGCCATTGCATTTACTGGGTTGCTTGTTGCTAAACTAGTTAGCATTTGTATTGTGGCTGTGTGCAGGTTATGTTTTGTAGGTTGGAACAATTCAGAGTAAGAACTATATGAATACACAATTATGAACATACAGATTCCTTTTTTACATTTATTATTTTGGTATTTTACTGACAGTACATGTAAACAAATAATATTGCAATTTTTGAAATTATTATGTATCTTACTTTATATTTACCACCACACATTTATTCAGTCTTTGCAAAGTACTAAGATAATAAGCATTTAAGTAAAATTTATTTATGAAATCTAACAGGATGGGATATTTATAAGAAATGAGAGAGCTCCTTTATGAAACACTGGAAGAGTAAACAAGGGGAGTGAAAGAAAAAGAAATGAGCATTTGATGAAAGCAACTTATAATGAGTTCATTTCAAAAGATACTTGAGCTAAGAATATTGAAGAAAGCAACTAAACTGTCAACATTTTCTGGTAGTCAGGTGAAACATGTTAGCATAGAAAAATGGAAATAATGTTGCACAGGAAATGGCCACGTGCAAATTAGTAGTGAGAAATAGCTTTGTATTGCATTACATTGTAGTGAGTAGGATTGCATTACCCAGAATTTATTTATTTATTTAACATTTGTTTACCGGGAAAGTCTGATTTAGAATGAATCAATTTTTGGCAGAGACCCAGGGAGAAATGCTCCAGACGTCTTTGTAATGAGGGAGGAAACCAGAGCACACCCACACAAACACAGGGAGGACATGCAGACTCTGCACAGAGGGTACCCCAATGGAGAATTGAACTAGAGAACCTCTTGCTGAGAGGTGACAAAGCAAGCCGCTGCACACTGTGCCATCTAGTGTACACAGTATAATCAGATGAAAATGAAGATGAACAGCTTAATGGCATGTAAATGTATACAAAAAGAACATAATTGCAATACACAGTAAATTTACAAGGAATAATTATATAGTACTGAGTGCCACACTATAAAAGAATATAGCATGCCAAAAGTAGCAGATTTGCAGGTAGTTAAAAATACACCAGATCGTGGCAGTAGCTGTTACACAGCATCATCTAATAGTTATTAGAGTTGCAACTTCCTACGTTTGCATGTGAGGAGGCATTCGCCACAATTAAATGGTACTAGCAGAATATAATACTCTTTAACTTTAGTAATCAAAAGAGTATTGATTGTGATATTGTAAAGAACTTGATTGATATGTATTACATATATGAAAAATCATAACACTTATCCAGCAGACATTGAAAGCAGATACATCATAGGTTCATAGGTTCATATCTAGGTACTAGGCTATCGGCCCTGGGGCCTATACAAGCCCAGCCAAAAAGGTACCCTGGCTTTTGCCACCCAAGAAAATTATTTCCCTGTGCCACTGTCGAGCAAAGCCACAGAGGTGATCCTCAGGGTGAATTTCCTATTTCCCATCCAATCATCAAGATTTTTCTTGAAGAGTGCTAATGAGGAGCTTTGTTTGATAGAGACAGGTAGTTTATTCCAGAATATGGGAAGTCTCTGGGACAGGAATCTATCCCTCCGGCATGTTCTGTTTATTGTGGTGACAAGGTTTGGGTCCCTAGAGCGTGTAGCTCGGAGGGATTGGGGTTTCTTTAAATGGAGCATGTCCAACTGTTCTGGGTTTGACATAGCTTTGTATGTTAGGTAGAGATCACCTCTGAATAGGTGATATGCGAAGGAGTAAAGTTGGAGTTTTTTTGAGACGGTCTGCGTAGGGCATCTGTTTGAGGCCGGTAATCCTCTTTGTGAGGTATTTCTGCGGCCTTTCCAGTTGTTGTAGATGTCTTGTGAGGTACATACCAAAAGGGGCATTGTACTCTATAATGGGTCTAATGAGTGATGAGTAGAGGGGAACAATGACCTCTTTTTTTCTGGATGAGAAATCTTTTGTGATGAGGTGTGCCACATAGAAGGATTTCCTGACTACTGTGGCGATGTGATTATCAAAGGAGAGACTACTGTCCACCTGTGTCCCAAGGTCTCTTATCACAATTTCGGTGTTAAGTATACTACCGTCTATGTTGTAGTTCATGGGCACAGAGTTTTTACCAAAGGGGATGACAATGCACTTTTTGCATTGTCATCAAGCCAAAAATATGGAGTCCTAATTAGCATAAAGTTTGATTACCAAATAACACATAACTTTCCACTTCCAGCAGGCATATGGGATACTTCTCAGAAATATACATTTAACAAACTGAGAGAACTGACAAAAATGAAACCTTATTTTTAACAACAGAGTAAGATCTGTAAACTAGAATGATTTTACGAAAATGTACTTCACAAAGTAATTTTTTCTTCTAAAAATAGGGAGATGTAAGATGTGTGTGTCCTCTTTCTTTAAGTCATTTGTGTCATATTAGTATGTTGATCATGCAGCAAATGGTTTAAAATTCTTGTGTGATGGAGGGATTACAAATATTGTCTGAAGCAGTAAATAAAGCCTAAAAAATAGGGACATACCTAAAGAATGGGTCTGTCACAAGAAGGGGAAAATCAGGTTTGAAAATAGAGACACACTTCCAAAATAAATAAAGGTGAGAGATCTTTGCAAAGGTATACAAACATACATAGCTTTCCTATTCTTGTGAAGGCCAAGTTATTTATAATGCTTACTATTCAAGTTTCAGGGACCTAAGTCAACAGGGAACACATTAGGTATTTCTCAGGCCTCTGCATCTAGAATACTGAACAAGTTCCTAGATGTTATCTTTTAACATATGGAAGACCATAGCTGGATTCTATCAACATACTTGCCTCTTATGACATTTCTTGTCTCCCCAGCACTTAGGACCCTACCTCAGCCTGTATGGCTGGGATCAAAATCCTCTATAAAGCATACAACGCCAGTCAAAGAACTTCCACAACATGTATTACCTACACTGGTCCAAGAAGCTAAAGTGGTCATTTCCACATACAGGTTAAAGTACCAAGTACAAGGTAAGAGCATACACAGAAGAATCAGACCACATTGGTGTGAAAGGAGAAGTAATCATAGTTAGACATGGTCTGACAATTTCTCAGAACAGAATTCAGACTGTACTGATGAATATTCCTGGAGTAAAAACAGTTCCTGGGGCTCGACAGTGAAAATCAAGACAATGATGATTATTCCTTTCCTGGAATGAAAAAAAAATAATAGATGAAAAACAGTTGTTTAATTGGTACTTTATTTTCTTCATCATATCCTTTTCAGAAGACTCTGGGTAACATTTATTTTTTCAGCAAGTTATATGGACACATTTTGAAGTTTACTAAAAAGATAGGTTTTGTGCAAGTAATAATAAAATGTATTCTACTTAATTTGTACTTCAAAATATTGCTTGAAGCCAAGAGAAAGCCAGTGTAAGGTAGTTAAATAAAATGTTATGTGGTCTTTTTAAATGCCCTATAGCAGTTAAAAATGTTCTTGCCTCTGAGTCAGTGTGGGCTTAATTAACTAAAAAGTCATTTGTTTTGACACCTTGATATATTATTTAGCATGTTATGTCACTGGAACTGAAACCAAATAAAAAGATGAGACAGACATAGATAGGGCACACTAAATTCTAATTAATGACTTCTCAGGACCTCAGAAATACCAAGAAATTATGTTGCTACATCAGTTTCTTATGCTATTCATTTATCTCTCTCTTTTGCAGCTACATAACAAGAGCTTTTTAAAATAATCCCATCACGTTATTAACATTCTGTATTTGTATTGCATGTTATATCAAACTGAATGTACTCTAGGGGAAAGAAATGAGAATGCATTGCATGATGTAGTCTAGAGCATAGGAATGAAAATGCATTATATGAGCCTTTTATTGTTTTATGTCAGAACAGCATGCTGTGTGAACCTCAATACATGATACTGTCATGTTTTATGTTAGCACTATATGATGTATGAACCCATTTATTACATGGCCCATCTATACCTTATGTTATAGGCCTATGATTTCCAGATGCTCAGCTTGTTATCTGATTTTTATATAATAAAGATGTTGGTGAGACCACACTAGTGACAATGCATGTTTTAAGCACACTTTCCATTACATTAATAATGCACTTTTTACTAATGCACTTGCCATCTGCACCTTTTTCTGGCCACACTGAAAAAGTATCGTGAGCCGTTTATTATATTCTGTACTAAAAATGTTACGAAGTATTAATATGTTCAGCTGCATTTACTTTTTGACTTTTGGGGATGTCCCAGAATGATAATACTAATATAATGGAGCTCAAGGTACCCTATCACCAGGGCTCAGGGATCCTACTCTATCGTCTCTGTTAAGTCCTTGCAGTGAACCATTGTAAATGTAACTATATCTTTGTGCAAGGATCTAGGCTAGAGGTTGGTTGTAATTTAGTTTTATGTGGGATAGTGAAGGAGCTTAGTTTAATAACCATTAAGTGAAGTTTCAGAAATTGTCTACAACACCTTTAAATGTGGTAGGCTGCTCATACCCATATTAAAAGAAAAGAATCATACAAAAATTGAGATTAGTAAATGTGGGGGGAATGTAATCTGCCTAAAGGAGATAAAACTGAAAATCAAGAAAATTGGGAAATTAAATGATAATGCATTTCCTTTAATCTTTGCAGACAATAAATTGGGATATGGCAAAAGGTGGCATCTATACATTTTGGTAAGCATCTGATGGTCTTCAGAGAGATAATGTTTCAAATCAGATTTGTGACATGGATAATCTGAGTAAGGCCTACACATGCAGAAAGGTGCAATGCAGGGTTTCCTTATGCACCAATTAGACATGACCACAAGTGTTTATGTATTTCTTTCAAGATGTTAAAAATCTCAGCAGACCCAGCAATCAGATAACAACTGGAGACTATAACCACTAACTATAAATAACGTAAGCTTTTTCATAAAGGACGACCTCGCAAGAAAGTTTAGGTAAAATTAGTAAGAGTTATAGAAGACTAGGAACAGGTTCCTACAGAGATACTCACAGAGCAGAGATTTAACTTTCGCTAGAGATCCAGCTAAACAAGGCAGTAGGTTAGATATAATGCAGATCCCCCACGTCTCCTGGGATTTGTCATTACCACTGATATTTTCGATAGAAGTGTACCACACCATGACACAGTCACACTCAGCATGACTACTCCTAAGCACAAACAGGGAGGGGCATGGATTTGGCCATTTTGTAAATTGAGGAGTCAGCAGGATACAGAGGAATTTCATACTACTATAATGACAACCTTGTGAGATAGTAATAGAGATAGATAGGGCTTATGATTATTATTATGGGATAGATATATGACAACTACCAGAATCAGGTGTGTGAAAGGAGAAGGGTGAAACTGGCCAGAAAACAAAAGAAAAAAGAAATGTTAAAGGTACAATGAGCCTTGGGATTTAACTCACACAATAAGGCCCTAGATGTAAAGGAAACAGGTTTAAGAAATACAATTCTACTTTTATTTGTGTCTGTGTACTAGTGGTATATGGGGCAAAGCCCCCTGTCTATGGAGGTAAAGAGGCTTGCCTATGTCAAATATTTTATTTGCATTCTTCTTTTCAACTGCTGTTTACATTTAAATGATTTTGCTCCCTTGTGATTGCAGCTTTAAACTGTTTATTTTGTTATTTCATTTGCCTGCATACCACTGAAAGTATGTGCTGTTTAACGGGGAGGAGGTGGTCTTCCTCTTTTGGGCTGTATGCTGAAATATAAATGCTCCTCTCTTGAGCTGATGCTACATTCTGCTGTTTGGTGGTGCCTGGAATGCTACAAATTCTTCTATGGCTGTCTTTTTAAATATACAAGTGAAGAAACTTTGATTTTGTTATATTATTTAGTTGTAATGAATATGCTGTTCAATGGGGGGAAGGCATGTCTTCCTATTTGGGGCTATGTACTGAACTATAACTGCTACTCTCTCAGCTGATCGGTGGTGCTTGAGTGTCATTGCATTTAAGAAGTTATAGGTTAATAAAAGCATATTTATTTGGTAGATATTTTAAAATGTAAGAATTTATCAGTTTGCAAGTGATTATTATGGGCTCTTTAAATGCATATGTTCCTAAAGATTTGATCAGAAATATTTGGTTAAAAGTATAACTTGTGGGGTATTGCTACTAAATTCTAATTTTGAACGAAAGTGTATTAATAGTAAACATTTGGAAGATTTAAGTTTAATTTTAAATAGTAAATTGTTTGATTCTCAAACTGAATGTATATGAAGTAATGGAGCAGGATTAAGATCTGTTTCTCAGTTTGTTAAAACTGGCAGTCAGAATATTTAGATGTAAAACGTAATGGTACCAAGAAAGTAAGGAGGAAAACAAGGGAGGTAAGGGCGATCATTTGAAAGTTAAATAAAGTCCACAATCAAAGACAGAACGGAAATGTTTATTCTTAAGTCAGTTAAAACTTCAGTTAAGAGGTAAAAGAAAGGTGACAACACTAATGGAGTGAAGAAAAAGAGGAAAGTTAATAAATCTTCCACAATGACAACTTTAGCAGAATAAATTTCATTTAGTTCTTTGAGTGTTATTTAAAATGAGACAGTTTTATCTGTTAATAGGGAACAATGTGAACATGCTAGGACATAAGATTTGATCGATTCTAAAGTGTTTGTGGATAACTAATTGGTTATGCACTCTCTTTCAGGGATATGTGTGTGCGACTTTGAACATGGTGTGATAAAGGAAGTAAAGAGTTCTTATACTAACACATCAGATTATTCTAACATATCAAAATATAAAAATAACTGTGTGGTAAAAAATTATATTAGCAAAATTTCAGTTATTGGCAAAAATTGTTGTGAGTGTTTTTGTTACGGAATTTGACACTGATGTCAATGATATCAGGAATAAGAAAAAAAACTTTCATGAAAGAGGAGATAATAATTTGAGATATGATTTGTTGGCTGAAGGGTATAGTTCAAGGTGTAAGAGGTGTATACCATTGGATGGCTCACTGTCTCCTAATTTTAAGACTGTATTAAATGAGATTGAAGCTAAAAATGCTTCAGCAAATGCAAGTAAAGACTAATGTTTGATTAATTCTAGTAAACAGGATGTTGTTTTGACTACAAAAAGTGTGGAGGAAAATCTTTCTTCTTATTTAACTGGTAATATTTCATACAACCATTGCCCTAATGATATTGTAATGTCATTAACGGGCAGAATGAAGAATGTCAAGAGATCTCACATGTAAAAAAGCTTAAAAAAAGATCTTTGGGAGGGTTCATTAGTGAAGATAAAGATATTAAAACACTGTGAAGAGCCTGGTTTTACTTTAATAACAGATAGTGGAAAATTATGGTATTCTGAACAACTGGTAATTGGGGACATACATGTAAAATGCAGTTCTAGTCAAATAACATAATTTAATAAAGAGTATATTGCAGTTTCCTCTTCACCAGGGCTGAAGTTAGTTAATTATTTAGATTTATTAACTAGGGTTAAACTGACTTATTCTTAATTTATTTTCCAGGGAGGTACTAAAGATTTAAGGTATAAATTATTAAATAAGATGAGAAATGCAATTATTGATATCATTGAGTATTTTGAAACATTACATCTGGATTATGTGAAATCCTTCCTGGTTTGTGCTGGTTGGATTACCAGTGGTCAAAGGCAAATTATTTAATAACAGGCTAAGAGAACTTTGCTTTGTCTGCAATATTAAGTTTAAAAGGTTTTCATGGAATGGAGTTCATTTTAATTGCTATAGAACTAAGGTTCTGTAAGGATTGTTTAGGAATTGGGCAGATTTATTTTAGGGCCACACATGAGCAAATCCATTTGTGCAAAAGAAATATGAAATTGAATAGATATTTAAGATGTTTCTATTGTAATGTCCAAAGCTTGAGGAACAAAGGAAGTGAGTTAGAATTTATTACACTTTCTGAGGGGTATGAGCTTATTGCTGTGACTGAGTCATGAAATGTATCTGACTTACAAATACCAGGATATAAGGTTCATAGGTTCATAGGTTGGTACTAGGCTATCAGCCTTAGGGCCTTTACAAGCCTAGCCAAACAATTCCCCAGATATTTCTTCCCACAGTATTTACTTCCCTGGACCCCTGTCTAGCAGGGTGACTGACGTGATCCCCGGGGTAAATTTTCCTATCTCCCATCCAGTTGTCAAGGTTCCTTTTGAAGAGGGCCACGGGGGTGCTCTGCTTAACATGTATGGTCAGTCTTTTCCAGAGTATTGGGAGTCTTTGGGTCAGGAACCTATCCCTCCAGCATGCTTTGTTCATTGTGATGACAAGGTTTAGATCCCTGGAGCGTGTGGCTCTGAGGGATTGGGATTTCTTTCAATGGAGCATGTCCAACAGCTCAGGGTTTGACATGGCCTTGGATGTTAAGCAGTGATCACCTCTGAGTAGACGATATGCCACAGACAATAGCTGGAGTTTTTTTAGATGGTCAGCATAGAGCATCTGCTTTAGGCCTGTGATTCTTTTAGTGAGGTATTTCTGCAGCCTTTCCAGCTGTTGCAGATGTCTTGTGAGGTACATACCAAATGGTGCATTGTACTCTACAATGGGTCTAATGAGGGATGAGTACAGTGGGACAATGACCTCCTTTTTTCTGGATGAAAAGCCCTTAGTGATGAGGTGTGCCACATAGAAGGATTTCCTGACTGTTGTGGTGATGTGGTTATCAAAGGTGAGACCACTGTCCACCTGTGTCCCTAAGTCTCTTATCACACTTTTGGTGTTTAGTGTACTGCCACCTATGTAGTAATTCATGGGTACATGTTTTTTCCCAAAGGGGATAACTATACATTTCTTGGCATTAAGCTTGAGCTCATGGCTCTGGCACCAAGCATCTGTTTCTGTAAGGCCCTTTTGTAGAATATCTGCATAATTTGGGGATTCAATAATGGCTCCCAGTTTGCAGTCATCTGCAAACTTTGTTAACCAGAGTCCCTTAGTGTTGGCCTGTACTTCAGAGAAGTAGATGCCAAACAAGAGCGGTCCCAGGACTGAACCCTGAGGTACTCCACTTGTCTGGAGCTGGATTTGGAGTCAGCTACTTTTACAGTCTGGGTTCTGTCAGTATGCCAGTTGGCAACCCATCGAGTGATGTAGGAATTTATGCCCAGCTTAGTAATTTTATCTATGATTCCAGAGTGGGGGGTGGTGATGAAGGCCTTGGTGTGGTCCAGATAGGCTGTGTGGACCGCCTTACCCTTGTCCACAGCTCTGGAGACTGATTTGAAGATGTCAATCAGGTTCAGGAGACAAGATCGGCCCTTCACGAACCCAAACTGGGTGAGGTCCAGTGATTGAAGGTTGCCAATGTCTTTGTTTATAAGTTCCATGATAATGCGTTCCATGCCCTTGCAGATCAGGCTCATCAGACTGATGGGACGGTAGTTCCCAGGATCCAAGGTGGATCCCCCCCTTGTGGAGTGGGATAACTGTAGCTCTATGTCACTCAGTGGGGCACGAAGCCTGAGGTGAGGCTATGATTAAACATGACACTTAGGTGAGGTGCCAGTTCATTTTGTAGTTCATGTAGTACACTGCCCGGGATGTCACCTGGCCCCATTGGATGCTGTATTCTTAGCTTTGGAGAGTGTGGTTTCTACCTGTGTGGCCATGATTACCGGAATTTGGCAATCTTTTGGTATTGAGATGGGCCCTTTAGGGGGTGAGAGGGGGGTGACGTTGGCACTAAATCGATCTGCCAGGTTATTGGCAATATCCTTGGGATCAGTATATTTAATGCCATTCTGTTGTAGCTCAGAGCAGATCTGAGCATTGCCATTTAGATTCTTGACATAACTATAGAAAGCCTTGTGGTTGTTTTTGGAATCTTTGGCAATTTTATTTTCATAACTAGCTTTGGAGGATTTTATGAGGGATCTCAGCTTCTTACTGAGGCTGGTAAGGGAGTTTTTTGCAACCTGGGATTTTCCTCTTTTCTGCAACAGTTTCTTCCTTCTGTTGTATAGTTTGTTTATGGCAGGGGACTACCAGATTGGCTTCCTTTTTTTGGAGGAGAGTGTCTTGGTTCTATTTGGGATGGCACGATTCATGCACAAGTGGATGTGCTCGTACAGTGCCTTAGTGTATTATTCAGCAGTCAAACTTTCAGCTCCCATCTGCATGGGTGCCATGAAGTTTGTCACTACTTAAGTAGCATGAAGTTGGTTTTGGAGAAGTTTTTTACAGAGGTTTCCTTACTGGGGGGTGGGGATGGGATGTGGATTTCAAGGGTGATTTGCTTATGGTCAGACCTGACCAATGAGGGGTTGACCACTGGTGTGGAGCATCTATCTCCCATAATGACCAGGTCTCGGATATTGGAGCCCCTAGTGGGACAATGGATTAGTTGATCCAGGGTGTTGGAATTTATGAATTCCAAGAACCGTTGGGAAAAGGTGTTGGTACCTGAGTAGTTTTCCCAGTTAATGGCAGGGTAGTTGAAATCACCCAGTATTAGGGTGTTTGGTTGTATCTTAATATTTTCCAGTATGTTTAGAAAGGTGTAGTGAGAATCTTGGGGGATCTGTAGAAAGCTACAATTTGGATTGCAGTCTTACCTAGTGTTAGTTGCATTTGGAGAATTTCAGATGCATTGTGTTGGGGAACTAGCCTGGAGGTGTGAATATCATTGGTGAATATAGACACTTCTCCACCTTTAGTGTTTCAGTCTTAGTTTGGTGGCCGAAAAGTGTGGTAAGAGTTGTAGCTTGGTATTGCAGGGGTGCTCTCTGGAGTCTTGAACCAGGTCTCAGTTACTGCACAGATATCGATGTTCTCCATTTTTAGGAGTGCCTCGAGAGAGTGCATTTTGAGGTTTAGGCTTCTAGCATTGAGTAGCATTACCTTTAGATTTAGCATGCTTGTATCTGTTATGGTGGTGGTTTTGTCCTTTGAACCTTGTCTAAAAAAGGCACTATAGGGATGGCAAGAGGTTTAGCCAGTAACCTGAATCCCAGGAGTGACAGGTGCAGACCATCTCTGGCAAAGCATCGTGGTTTGTCGATCATGTTGTTCCAGGCAGACAGATACTGGATCCCCGCTGAATGACACCAGAAGCTTAGCCAATTGTTGAAGTCAATTATTTTGTCCTTATACTGTGGTATCATTCTGGGTGAAGGCAGGATGCTACTCCGGGCTAGGGTCATACCTGACTGGGCCACATGATCTTAGAGCTCTTCCATGTCTGTTTTCATGTAGTCCAGGGAGGTATGTCTCAAGTCATTCACTCTAACATGGACAATGACAGAGTCGTATTTGTACTTGTTGTGGAGTGACTTGAGTGCATGTGTTATGTGGCAGATCCTGGCACCCGACAGGCAGCTGACTGTAATTTTCTCCTTGCTCAGCCTGGTGAGTGGGACATCAGTGTGCCTGAATATAGAGTCACCTATGACTAAAGTGTTGGGTATGTTGTCTTGCTTTAGTGGCTGTTTTGGGTGGCACACTGGTGTTGTGAGCTATGTGTCACTTTGGTTGTGACTGGTGTTTGTTTGCATTTCAGCTTCGGAGGTCCTTGTTGCTTGGGCAGGTTAATGATAAGGGCCTCCGCATATGTGGGTTTAATGTTGCTATGTCTGGGTGTTGATGGTGTGGGTTTTGAAGGGCTATGTGTTGCTTGAGGTGTAGTGCAGGTGTTAACCTTCTCCTCTTGACTGTCTAGCACAATCTTGGATGGAGAGACCTTTGCTTCCAGTTTGGCTATGTAAGTGCATCTCTCACAGGTTGTGGTGTTGGGTGGTAGGAGGAGAGGGTTGTCTATGTACATGAAGCAGTTGTTGCATTGACCCAGTATGCCCAGATTCACCAGTTGGACAGGAGAAATCACTGGAAGCTGACCCTTGGACATGGCTGTTTAGGTGCTTTATTTGTAAAGCACAAGAGCTGTTTTCCCTTACCTTTGCAAGGTACTTTGCAATTATAGGCTGTTTAGTGCCTACAATTAATTTATCCTTATTAACAAGGACAGTTGAGTGCTTGTATCAGTTTAAGGCTTCCTAGTGCTTTCCAGCAGGTTCTAGAGCAATTGCTAGTCACAGGAGTTCAGATGTTAGTGCTACTAATGGGAAACCAGCTAGTTCTAAGGGAAAATTTGAAGAGCAGACATTCTGGCATCTGGAATAGATTAACCGTAGCCCCACTGTGCTGCATGACCTGAAAAATGCACAAACACATGTTTTTTTAAGCCAGAAAGTTGAAAGGGATACAAATCAGCCCAAAATGGCTAATAAAATTACAATTTCAGAGTTGGAAACCACTCCTCCAGTGTTAGATAGGCAGTACAATGCTCAACACTCCCACTGGTAAACAGTAGGACTTCCCTCTACCACCGCAAGGTCTGGATAGCTCTGAACACAGAAAATAAAGTCCTGAAACCAGCAAAGCCTGGGATCTTGCCTATACTAGCTAGGAAAGGCAGGAAACGAGCAAACAAGATAGTATTTTTTTTTGGGGGGGTTTGGTTAAAACAGGCTAAACAATGCAATAATACAGTAAATAAACACAGAAAAGGCTAATGCACCTAAGTGTGTAGCCCTAAACAGTAAATGCAATTAAAACTCTACAAAATTAGCAATTTAAAACTTTTTGAATAAAGCAAGGCAAGTGCACAACTGAAAAACAATTTAAGATGCAGTAATACAGCAGAATAAGTAGCTAGTCTACATATACTGAAAAGTCTATATATACAAAAAAGCAGCTAAAACACACTAAAATAATTCAGATGCAGTGCAGCCTAGAGCACTTGAGTTGTACCAATATTAAGGCAAATACAGTTTTAATAAATGCACTAAAATATACTCTATATTTCCAAAATGTTTGAGAAGCACAGTCAGAACACAAGGAGATTCAGGCAATTTTTTTTGTAAGAAAAGGAAAAAGGAGGAACAGAAGGAAATAAACTAAGTGGGTTGGCCTTCTCATATGTTCTCTCTGTATTAGGTAGAATGAGCTAATGACACTAGACTGGGAGGAGTGTCCCAGATCAAATTTACAGTAGGTGCGAGCAACTGTAAAGCCACCAATTATAAGAGCAAGACACCAACAGAGAGGGTGGGTGAGAAACAATACTAAAGCTAGTAGCCTACACTCTTTTAGACAGTAAACACTACAGAAATGTTTATCACAGCAGTGAGCCACAAACTGAAAGTTTTTAAAGGAGACTTTACAGAATGCTTTTAACTGCAAACAAATCAGTTATACACTTCTTAGCAGGAAATCAGAACAAACAAATAGGTGCTTAACAAGTACAGAAAATAGCAACAAAATACAGTAAAAAGTATGCAGCAGGCAGTAAAAAGTGTTATATATAAATTGCTAGAAGCAATAACCAGTATAAATAAGCCAAAAAAACAGGATACTTATTGTTAAATATCTCAGATCAGAGTTGTAGTCAATGCTCCTCCTCCATTCGGCTCAGTGTGTATAGACAGAAATCCTCTCAAAGTTAGGGCTTAAATACCAGAAGATACAACCTTAGACAACTTTTTTTTAAAAAAATCAAAAGAACCAATGAGTGCTTACTCCAAGCCCTAGACCACCCAATCCCCACTAGCCAGCAGCCAATCAAAACAATCCTGTCATGAAGGTAAAGAAAGGCTTCTGCTAATTCAAGATGGCCTGGTCATGAGCTCAGAACAATTACTGCAAAAACAAACAGGCCCAAAGACAGCAAATCTGAATTGGGACAATACTAAAGCTAGTAACCTAAAATCTTTTAGACAGTAAACACTATAGAAATGTTTATCACAGCAGTGAGCCACAAAATGAAAGTTAAACAGATAAACCTTAGCACTAGACCCCCCTATATTGTAGAGAAGGACAAGGCTCTTTATTCAACCTTACCAGCCAATCAGTAAAACAGCTCACTGTACCTATCCAGGCATGTCCAAAGAGCAGTGTCAGGTGTACTCTCTGGTCCAATTGGTCAATCTGGGCATTTTGAGGTAATGTTACAACTGCCTCATGTACACAGACAGCCCTCTCCTCCTACCAACAAACACTAATACATGCAAAAGATGCAATTATACAGCTAAACTGGAGGCTAAGCTCTCACAACACAAGACTGGACCAGACAGTCAAGAGGAGAAGGGAATTACTTGCATCACACTACCAGTCTCACATAGACCTATGAAAACAGCACTGACAAAAAACACATAAATACACAAAAACATACTCAGAGGCTCTAAATAAAAATCTGCAAAAGCAACAGAGACCTCCAAAGCAGACATGCAAGCAACCTCCACCCCCCAACACAAACCATGAAACACATACTTCACAAAAGCAGTGTGCACGCAATCACAGTCCTTAAGGCAAAATAACATACCCAACACACTAGTAATAGGTGACTCTATAGTCAGGCACATTGATGTCCCACTCAGTAGGCTGAACAAGGAGAAGGTTACTGTTAGCTGCCTGTCAAGTGCCAGGATCCGCCACATAACACAAGCACTCAGGTCACTCCAGAACAAGTACCAATATGACTCTGTCATTGTCCATGTTGGTGTGAATGACCTGAGCCATACCTCCTTGGACTACATGAAAAGAGACATGGAAGAGCTCTCTGATCATGTAGCCCAGGCCGGTATGACCCTGACCCTGAGTAGCATCCTCGCCTCACCAAGAATGATATCATGGTATAAAGAAAAAATTATCAATTTCAACATTTGGCTAAGCATCTGGTGTCATACAAAGGGGATATAGTGTCTGTCAGCCTGGGATGAAATGCTCGACAAGTCACACTGCTTCGCTAGCGAGGGCTTGCACCTGTCACCCTTAGGCTTTTGAATACTGGACAAGGCTCTTGCCACCACCATAGTGCCTTTTTTAGGCAAGGCTCAAAAGACAAAACCACCGCCGTAAATAGCACAAGTAACAAAAAACTAAGGGTAATGCTACTCAATGCCAGAAGTCTAAACCTCAAAATTCACACAATCGAGGCACTCCTCAGTATGGAGAAAATCAATATATGTGCAGTAACAGAAACCTGGTTTAAGGCTCCAGAGAGCACCCCAGCACTACCAGGCTACAACTCATATCATATATTTTGGTCACAAAAATCGGACCGAAATACAAAAGGTGGGAGCGTATCCATATTCATCAAGGATACCCACACCTCCAGGTTAGTGGCACAGCACGATGCTTCAGAGATCATCCACGTGCAACTAACAATGGGCAGAACTGCAGTTCAAATTGTAGCTTGCTACAGATCATTCACCATGTCCCAAGACCCCATTCTGCATTTCTGGAAACACTGGGAAACATATAGGTCCTGCCAAACACCCTGATATTGGATGATTTCAATTACCCAATCATTAACTGGGAGAACTACTCAAGTACTAACACCTTTGCCCAATATTTCCTAGAATTTATAAACTCAAACGCCTGGGATCAACTGGTCAACACCCCCACCAGAGGTCACAACATATTGGACCTGGTCATCACCAACATGGGCGGCCAGTGTTCCACACCAGAGGTCAACCGCTTGCTGGTTAGATATGACCGTAAACTAATAACTCTGGAAATCCACATTCCACCCCCACCCCCGGTCAAAGAAACCATTGTGAAAAACTTTTCAAAAGCAAACTTCACGTTATTAAGACCGAGGTGGAAAGTTTCAAATCCCCCATGTTAAAGCATAATGCTGCCCAAGCTGCAAAATCTTTCACTAATGCACTCTATGGGCACCTACAAGAATGCATGGATCATGCTATCCCAAGCAAAACCAAGACTCACTCCTCCAAGAAAAGGAAACCAGTCTGGTGGACCCCTGCCATAAACAAGCTATGCTGCCCGACTGAAAGAACTCCAGCTCTATTCAGTCGCTTACCGCTTGCTCAGAGGTGACCTTTGCCTAACATACAAGGCCATGTCAAACCCA
This sequence comes from Protopterus annectens, assembly GCF_019279795.1. Lineage (NCBI taxonomy): Eukaryota > Metazoa > Chordata > Ceratodontiformes > Protopteridae > Protopterus > Protopterus annectens. Next base: position 727,779,852 of record NC_056749.1, on the reverse strand, counting down.
GATTTGATGAATATGCTTCACCTCAAAAAATCTAGATCCATCAGAGCCACAAGGGCGGGAGACTTAAACCTTGACACGGCTATTAATAGGACGTGCTGGAGGGATAGATTCATCACCCAAAGACTCCCTATGCTGTGGAACAAAATCCCGGTACATGTGAGGCAGAGCACCTCGCTGGCCTTGTTCCAGAGAAATCTTGACCAATGGATGGGAGATCGCAGATATACCCCAGGGATTACCTCAGTGTCACTGCTCGACAGAGGCACAGCAAAATAATGGGTATAGTTCCCCATACTAAAGGGGTGGCGTAAGCCACAAAACGATGGGCTAGGCTTGTAAATGCCCTCAGGCAGATAGCCTAGTATGAACCTATGAACCTATGAACAGAAGGAGGAATCTCATACAGAAAAGAGTAAAATCCCAAGAGGGGAAGACATCCCTGATCAGTATCAACAAGAAACTATGATCCCTCATAAAATCATCCAAGGCTAGCTTTGAAAGAAAAATTGCCAAGGATTCCAAAGATAACCACAAGGCATTTTTTAGCTATGTCAAGAATATAAGTGGCAATTCCCAGATCTGGTCTGAGTTAGTGCAGAATGTCACAAAATACACTGAACTGACCGATATCACCAACATCCCGGCAGACAGGTTCAGTGCAAACTTCACCCCCTCTCACCCCCAAAAGGGCCCATAACCATACCAGAAGAATGTAGTGACCCTGAAATCACAGACACTCAGGTTAAAACAGGCCTCTCCAAAGCCAAAAACACAGCATCAATGGGACAGGATGGTGTCCCAGGCTGTGTCCTACATGAGCTCAAAGATGAACTAACCCATCACCTAAACACATTGCTCAAACTCAGCCTCTCCACAGGCTACATGCCCATAGAGTGGTGCACAGCAATGGTTATTCCACTCCACAAAGGTGGAGCCACAACAGACCCCAGGAACTATTGCCCTATAAGCCTGACTAGCTAAGTCTGCAAGGCTATGGAGCACATCATCATGGAACTCATTAACAGAGACATTGGGAACCTCCAAACACTGGACCCTACCCAGTTTGGCTTTGTTAAGGGCAGATCATGCCTCCTAAACCTGGTGGACTTCTTTGAGACAGTTACCAAAGCTATAGATGAGGGAAAGGTGGTACACACAGCCTACCTAGACCTCGCAAAGGCCTTCAACACCATTCTCCATTCTGGTATTATAGACAAGCTCACCAGCCTGAACATAAACCCCTATGTCATGAGATGGGTTGCCAACTGGCTCACGGACAGAACCCACATGGTAAGAGTTGCGGGAGCTAGGTCTGAATCTAAACCGGTTACAAGTGGCGTTCCCCAGGGCTCAGTCCTAGGACCCCCTCCTGTTCGTCCTATACTTCTCAGAGGTACAGACAAGCACAGGAGGACTGTGGCTGACTAAGTTTGCAGACAACTGCAAACTAGGGGCTATAATTGACTCTCCGGCTGACACAGACATCCTCCAAAATGGTTTCACTGAGACAGATACCTAGTGTCAAAACCATGGCCTCAAGCTAAATGCCAAAAAGTGCATAGTCATCCCCTTTGGAAAAAACAAATTACCCACGAAGTACCACATTGGTGGTAGCCCCCTAAATAAGGAAGACGAAATAAAGGATCTGGGGACCTAAGTAGATAGTAATCTTTCCTTTGATAATCACATTGCCGAAGTGGCTAGAAAATCCTTCTATGTGGCCCATCTAATCACAAAAAAGGGTTTGCATCCAGATCAAAAGTGGTCATTGTGCCCCTCTATGCATCATTTATCAGACCCATCATAGAGTACAACGTCCCATTTGGGATGTACCTTACAAGACACCTGCAACAGCTGGAAAGACCACAGAAGTACCTCACCAAGAGGATCACTGGTCTCAAACAGATGTTCTATGCAGCTTGACTAAAGAAACTCCAGCTGTACTCGGTTGAAATACCGCCTACTCAGAGGTGATCTCTGCCTGAAATGCAAGGCCATGTCCAACCAGAATTGATGGACATGCCCCACCTAAAGAAAACCATATCCCCTTGAGCCACATGTTCTAGGGATCTAAACCTCACCACAACAATAAATAGGACATGCTGCAGGGATAGATTCCTGTCCCAGAGACTTCCCTTGCTCTGGAACAGGATTCCAATCTACATTAGGCAGAACTCCTCACAAACACTCTTCAAGAAAAACCTTGACGAGTGGATGGGAAACAGGAAGTTTACCCCGGGGATCACTTCAGTGGCTCTGCTGGACAGAGGCACAGGGAACTAATCTAAGGGTGGCGAAAGCCAACACATTCTGGCTAGGCTTATAAATGCCTTTGGGCAGATAGCCTAGTACCTACCTTTGAACCTATGAACCTATAAAGGAGCAAGGAGACTCTACAGAATGCTTTTAACTGCAAACAAATCAGTTATATAATACACTACTTGGCAGGAAATCAGAACAAACAAATAGGTGCTTAACAAGTATAGAAAATAGCAATAAAATACAGTAAACAGTATGCAGCATGCAGTAAAACGTGCTATATATAAATTGCTAGAAGCAATAACCAGTATAAATAAGCCAGAAAAACAGGATACTTATTGTTATATATCTCAGATCAGAGTTGTAGTCAATTCCCCTCCTCCACTCGGCTCAGTGTGTATAAGAACATTTCAAAGGTCCATAGATTCATACAAGACTAATGACCACCAGGGTCTTTACAGGCCTAACTGTGCAACCCAAACCAATTTTGTCCCAGAGTTCCTTGGTCACCTATATGGTAGCATTTGTTGGTAAAGAGGCAGCTAAAGGTAAAGTGGGAGGTATGTTAGTTGGGGATTAATAAGGTTACTGTTGACCTCTGTCCATTAAAGACATGGGGGCAAGGCCAGGGATGAATTTGTGATTTCCCATCAGATGATCAAGGCTTTTTTTGAACAGGATCAAGGATAAACTCTGTTTCACATAGATGGGGAGCTTATTCTACAATGCATGGATCCTTTAAGACATATACCAGTCCATCCAGCAGATTCAATTTATGTCACAGACAAATGTCAGGTACTTGGAGACAGTGTTTCTGTTGTTGTTTGTCATGAGGATGTGCAAGAGATCCAGCAGAGCTGAATCTGAGGACGGCATATATGTTAACCATGGATTGCCCCACGGTAACCTGTAGGAGACTGAGTACAGAGATAACACCTTAAAGCCATTTGTGCAGGACAGAGTATTCATACCCTGGACTCTCCTGATGAAGAACCTTCGAGGCCTTTTGTAAGTCTGGCTAGGTACATGTCAAAGAGGGCATTGTACTCAATGATGGGTCTGATAAGTGTTGAGTAGAGTGGTACAATTGCTTCCTTGGACCTGGATGCCATATCTTGCTTTTGAGTTGAGTGACATAGAATGATTTCCTTACTATCTTGGCTACGTATTGGTTGTACACCAGATTACTGTCTAAATATATTCAGATACCTAACTATTGGATCAACTCTTAGGGGTGTTTTATCGATGAAGTAATTAGCTTGGGTGGATGCTTTCCCAAGGGGCACTATAATGCATTTATTTGTGTTGAATTTTAATCCATGGCTTCCACACCAGCCATTTGTTGTGTTATACCTTCTTGTAGGATATTGGAGTCAGGGCAAATCTATGATAACTCCCAATTTACAATCATATGTAAGTTTGATGAGCCAGAGTCCTTTGACATTAACCTTGACTTCTGAGAAGTAGATGCCAAACAGGAACATACCCAACTCAGAGCCCTGGAGTACTACATTTAATAACCAGTCTCTTGGTTGTGGTGGTGTCAGTGATCCTGAATTTTCCGATCCTATCATTAAGCTAGTAGGCAATCCAATGAGTTAAGCAGGGATTTATGCCTAGTTCTTTGAGTTTGTCATAAATATCTGAGTGGGATATTGCATCAAACCCCTTGGCTAGGTCAAGGTAGACAGCATGCACTATTGTCCCCTCATCCACAGTCATGGTGACCCTCTCGAAGAAGACTACAAGGTTAAATTGGAAAAAACCTTCCCTTAACAAGGCCAAACTAAGCAAACAACTCAGAAGACAAAGTCTACAAAACCCAAATTTGAAATAAGTTTGGCCTCCTAGGCCAAGGACAATCACAGAGCATTCATTAGCTATGTCTGCAAGCTCAAAGGCAGTATACAATTGTGTGCAGAGCTCAATGTAAATGGAGCCACCTATACTGAGTCAGAAGACATACCAAACCTCCTGGCTGATAAATTCAGCTCCAACTTTACCCCTCTCTCTCCCTCAACCTTCCCTCAGAAAACATCATCAAATATATCTTCTCCTACTATCAGTAGGTAACAGGTCATTAATGCTTTCTCTAAGACCAAGAACACTGCATCAATGGGCCCAGACAATATCCCAGGATGCTTTCTAAATAGCATGAAATATGACCTATCAGGGCCTCTGGAATTACTATTTAACTGTAGCCTCCAAACAGTTTTTGTGCCTCATGAATGGAGAAAGACAACAGTCATCCCTTTGCACAAAGGTGGGCCATTTACAGACCCTGGTAATTACAGACCCATAAGTCTTACTAGTCTTATATGTTAATCCATGGAAAATATTATCATGGAGATGATCAACAGAGATATAGTAAACATCCAGACACTGAACCCAACCCAGTTTGGTTTCATCAAGGGCAGATCATGCCTACTCAACCTGGTGGACTTCTTTTAGAAGGTCACCAAAGCAATGGATGAGGGCTTATTCACACTGCCTACCTTGACCTGGCCAAAGCATTTGACACAATACCCCACTCGGGCATTGTTGACAAACTCAGTGGGTTAGTTGCAAACCTGTATGTCACCCGGTGGATAGCGAACTGGCTCACAGACAGGACCCAGGAAGTTAGAATTGGGGAGTCCATCTCTTCCAAGAGGCCAGTCATAAGCGGAGTCCCTCAGTGATCAGTCCTTAGACTGCTCATTTTTGGCATTTACTTCTCAAAAGTCAAGGCCAATGTCAGTGGTGTCTGGCTGACTAAATTTGCAGATGATTGCAAATTAGGAGCTGTCATTGAATCTCACACTGACGCAAATGTTCTCCAGGAGAGGCTGACACAGACAAACAACTGGTGTCAGAGCCATGCACTAAAACTAAATGCCAAGAAATGCATAATAGTACCCTTTGGTAAGTCATCTATCCCTGGTAACTATCATATTGACAACAACCCCCTTAGTGTTGACCCAGAGGTCAGAGACTTAGGGACACACATAGGTCCATAGGTTCATAGGTAGTTATTAGGCTTTTTGCCCAAAGGCATTTATAAACCTAGCCAGAATGTGTTGGCTTTTGCCGCCCCATCAGATTAGTTCCCTTTGCCTCTGTCCAGCAGAGCCACTGCAGTGATCCCCAGGGTAAACTTTCTGTTTCCCATCCACTCGTCAAGGTTTCTCTTGAAGAGTGTTAGCGAGGAGCTCTGCCTAGTGTAGATTGGAATCTTGTTCCAAAGCATGGGAAGTCTCTGGGACAGGAATCTATCTCTCCAGCATGTCCTATTTATTGTTGTGGTGAGGTTTAGAGTGTGAGGCTCTCTTTAGGTGGAGCATGTCCATTGATTCTGGGTTGGACATGGCCTTGTATGTCAGGCAGAGATCACCTCTGAGTAGGTGGCATGCAACAATGTACAGCTGGAGGTTCTTCAGTCAAGCTGCATAGGGCACCTGTTTGAGGCCAGTGATCCACTTGGTGAGGTACTTCTGTGGTCTTTCCAGCTGCTGCAGGTGTCTTGTAAGGTACATCTCAAATGGGGTGTTGTACTCTATGATGGGTCTGATGAGTGATCAGTAGAGGGGCACAATGACCTCTTTTTGATCTGGATGCGAACCTTTTTGTGATCAGGTGGACCACATAGAAGGATTTTCTAGCCACTTTGGCAATGTGATTATCAAAGGAGAGATTACTATCTACTTGGGTCCCCAGATCCCTTATTACATTTTCTGTATTTAGGGGACTACCACCTATGTGGTAGTTTGGGTACTTTGTTTTTCCCAAAGGGGATGACTATGCACTTTTTGGCATTTAGCTTGAGGCCATGATTTTGACACCAGTTATCCATCTCAGTGAGACCCTTTTGGAGGATGTCTGTGTCAGCTGGAGAGTCAATTATAGCCCCTAGTTTGCATTCATCTGCAAACTTGGTCAGCCATAGTCCTCCTGTGCTTGCCTGTACCTCTGAGAAGTATATGCCAAATAGGAGGGGTCCTAGGACTGAGCCCTGGGGAACGCCACTTGTAACCGGTTTAAAGTCAGACCTAGCTCCCACAATTCTCACCATGTGGGTTCTGTCCGTGAGCCAGTTGGCAACCCATGTTATGACATAAGGGCTTAGATTCAGGCAGGTGAGCTTGTCTATAATAACAGAATGGGGAATGGTGTTGAAGGCCTTTGCAAGGTCTAGGTAGGCTGTGTGTACCACCTTTCCCTCATCTATAGCCTTGGTAACTGTCTCAAAGAAGGTCCAACAGGTTTAGGAGGCATGATCTGCCCTTAGCAAAGCCAAACTGGGTAGGGCCCAGTGTTTGGAGGTTCCCAATTTCGCTGTTAATGAGTTCCATGATGATGCACTCCATAGCCTTGCAGACCAAGCTAGTCAGGCTTATAGGTCGATCATTCCTGGGGTCTGTTGTGGCTCCACCTTTGTGGAGCGGAATAACCATTGCTGTGCACCACTCTATGGGTACATAGACTGTGGAGAGGCTAAGTTTGAACAGTGTGTTTAGGTGAGGGGTTAGTTTGTCTTTGAGCTCATGTAGGATGCAGCCTGGGACACCGTCTGGTCCCATTGATGCTGTGTTTTTGGCTTTGGAGAGGGTTGTTTTAACCTGAATGTCTGTGATTTCAGGGGCTCTACATTCTTCTGGTATGGTTATGGGCCCTTTTGTGGGTGAGAGAGGGCTGATGTTTGCACTGAATCTGTCTGCCAGGATGTTGGCAATATCGGCCAGTTCAGTGTATCTTGTGCCACTCTGCACAAATTCCAAGCAGATCTGAGCATTGCCACTTAGATTCTTGACATAGCTAAAGAATGCCTTGTAGTTATCTTTGGAGTCCTTGGCAATTTTTCTTTCAAAGCTCGCCTTGGATGATTTTATGAAGGATCGTATTTTCTTGCTGATACTGATCAGGGATGTCTTCCCTTCTTAGGATTTTACTTGTTTCTGTACTAGTTTCCTCCTTATGGCAGCGGTCCATCAGACTGGTTTCCTTTTCCTGGGGGAGTGAGTCTTGGATTTGCTTGGGATAGCATGATCCATGCATTCTTGTAGGTGCCCGTAGAATTCATTAGTAAAGGATTTTTCAGCTTTGACAGTGTTATCCTTTAGCATGGGCTTTGAAACTTTCCACCTCAATCTTAAGTAACGTGAAGTTTGCTTTTGAAAAGTTTTTCATGGTGGTTTGCATGTCTGGGGGTGGGGGCAGAATGTGGATATCCAAAGTGATTTGTTTATGGTCAGATCTAACCAGCAAGGGGTTGACCTCCAGTGTGGAACACCGGTCACCCATGTTGGTGATGACCAGGTCCAATATGTTGTCACTTCTGGTGGGAGTGTTGACCAGTTGATCTTGGGTGTTTGAGTTTATAAATTCTAGGAAATGTTGGGCAAGGGAGTTAGTACTTGAGTAGTTCTCCCAGTTAATGTTTGGGTAACTGATATCACCCAATATTAGGGCATTTTGTAGGACCTTTATGTTTCCCAGTGTCTCCAGAAACATGGAATGGGGGTCCTGGGATATGGTGCATGATCTATAGCAAGCTACAATTTGAATTGCAGTCTTGGCCATTGTTAGTTGCACGTGGATGATCTCTGAAGCATCGTGCTGTGCCACTAACCTGGAGGTGTGGGCATCCTTGATGAATATGGATATGCCCTCACCTTTTGTATTTTGGTTCGGGTTCTGTGACCGAAATGCATGGTATGAGTTGTAGCCTGGTAGTGCAGGGGTGCTTTCCGGATCCTTAAACCAGGTTTCTGTTACTGCTCATATATTGATTTTCTCCATACTGAGGAGTGCCTCGAGTGCGTGCATTTTGAGGTTTAGAATTCTGGCATTGAGTAGCATTACCCTCAGTTTTTTGTTACTTGTGCTATTTATGGCAGTGGGTTTGTCTTTTGAGCCTTGCCTAAAAAAGGCACTATGGGGGTGGCAAGAGCCTTGGCCAGTATTCAAAAGCCTAAGGGTGACAGGTGCAAGCCGTCTCTAGAGAAGCAGCGTAGCTTGTCGAGCATGTCATCCCAGGCAGACAGACACTGGACCCCCTTTGTATGACACCAGAAACTTAGCCAATTGTTGAAATTGATAATTTTTTCTTTATGCGGTGGTGAGGGCAGGATGCTACTTAGGGTCAGGGTCATACCAGCCTGGGCTATGTGATCAGAGAGCTCTTCCATGTCTCTTTTCATGTAGTCCAGGGAGGTATGGCTCAGGTCATTCACACCAACATGGACAATGACACATTTGTATTTCTACTTGTTCTGGAGTGACCTGAGTGCTTGTGTTATGTCCAAAAACACAAATATTCGAACACAAACTGTAGAATGAAGAAATCCACCAAACTGCTAAATCTCTGAAACACACACTCTTATTATTAAGCGCTTTTCGTCCAACTGAATCATTGGACTTCCTCATATAAAATTAATTTAATAACTTCAGTTTAAATAAACCTCTAAAAAGGTCACATGACCCACATGTTACATATTTAAAGCAACAAGGCTAATTATATACCGATTCATTAAACATGTATCATTAAAACATCTTTAAGCTAGCCAAACTATCCCACCAAGATACTTTCAATAAAAATATATTATATATATGCCTATAAAATTCAAAAAATGCACAAAACCAAATATTTGAAACATTTTATGGTGACAATATGTGCCAAATTGGCTGGCTTTAAGATGTTTTAATGATACATGTTTAATGAATCTTAATAAAATTAGCCTTGTTGGTTTAACATGTAACATGTAGGTCATTTGACCTTTTTAGAGCTTTATTTAAACCAAAGTTTTTAAATTAATTTTATCTGAGGAAACCCAAAGTTGCAGTTGGACGAAAGCGCTTAATAATAAAAGAGTGTGTTCAAGAGATTTAGCAGTTTGGTGCTTGTGTTATGTGGCAGATACTGGCACCTGACAGGCAGCTAACAGTAACTTTCTCTTTATTCAGCCTAGTGAGTGGGACATCAGTGTGCCTGACTATAGAGTCACCTATTACTAGTATGTTGGGTATGTTATTTGCCTTAAGGGCTGTGATTTTGTGGCACACTGGTTTTGTGAAGTATGTGTTTCATGGTTTGTGTTGGGGGGTGGAGGTTACTTGGATGTCTGCTTTGGTGGTCTCTCTTGCTTTTGCAGATTTTTATTTAGAGTCTCCGAGTATGTTTTATTGTATTTATGTGTGTTTTTTGCCGGTGCTGGTTTAATGGGTCTATGTGAAACTGGTGGTGTGATGCAAGTATTTCCCTTCTCCTCTTGACTGTCTGATCCAGTCTTAGGTTGAGAGAGATTAGCCTCCAGTTTGGCTGTATAATTGCATCTCTCGCATGTATTAGTATTTGGTGGTAGGAGGAGAGGGTTGTCTGTGTACATGAGGCAGTTGTAGCAGTGCCTCAAAATGCCAAGATTCACCAGTTGGACTGCAGAGTACACCTGAAACTGCCCTTTGGACATTCCTAGATAGGTACAGTGAACTGTTTTACTGAATGGCTGGTAAGGTTGAATAGAGAGCCTTGTCATTCTGTACAGTATAGGGGGGTCTAGTGCTAGGGTTTATACGTGCTTGCTATGAGTACATAGGTAGTAATCTAGCCTTTGACCATCATTTGTCTATAGTAGTGAGGAAATCATTCTGTGTTGCGGAACTTATAAACAAAGGCATGGCATCTAAGTCCAAGCAAGTCATTGTTCTACACTATTCAGCATTCATTAGACCTATCATTGAGTACAATGCCCTCTTTGGTATATACCTAACCAGGCATATCCAACAACTGGAATGTCCACAGAGGTTTCTCACTAAAAGAATACAGGGCACAAGTAAAATGTCCTATTACAGGGTATAAGTAAAATGTCCTATTACAGGGCATAAGTAAAATGTCCTATTACAGGGCATAAGTAAAATGTCCTATTACAGGGCATAAGTAAAATGTCCTATGCAGCCCGCCTCATGGCCCTATTCTTGTATTCTGTCTCATACAGGCTTTTTAGGAGAGAGCTATGCATGGCATACAAGGCATTGTCATACCACACTCTAACGGACCTCCTGCATATCAACAAAACAAACAGCACCAGAATTGTTTAAGTTTTTTTCAAAGCTTACTGTTATTTTCTTATCTAAATCAAGACTATTGGGCAACAACTTGGCACCATCTAGGTATATTTTTTTGTTTTTGTCAAGTATTACACAGGGAGAGTACTATTAGCAAGCAGGTAGCTAAGGATTCATGGGGAGAGTGTTAATTAGGATAATATTTTTCTTTTCTTATTGACAGTTCTGTCCATAAGGGACATGGGGGCCAGACCAGGGGTAAATTTCTGATCTCTAATCCAGTTGTCAAGGTTTTGTTTTAATAGCATCAGGATGAACTCTAGTTTACATGAATGGGGAGCCTATTCCATAGTGCAGGGTTCCTTTGTGACACACGCCTGTCTGTCCAGCATGTTCTGTTTATGTCACAAGCAAATTTCAAATCCTTGGATCTATTTTGATGCTGTTTGCTTTGCACATGTACAATAGATCCATCAGGGCTGGGTCTGAGGAAGCCCTGTAAGCCAGGCAAAGATCCCCTCTCAGCAGCCTGTTGGAGACTGAATACAGAGACAGATCCTTTAGACAATCTGTGTTGGACAAGGTATTCATGCCTTGAATTTTCTTGGTGAGATACCTTTGTGGGTATTCTACCTGCTGCAAGTGTCTTGTTAGATAAATAACAAAGGGGGCACTGTATTCAATGACAGATCTGATAAGAGCCAGTTCAAGTGGTACTGTAACTTCTTTGGACCTGGATGCCATACCCTTACCTATAAGATGGGTGGCATAGAATGATTTTGTTATTATGTAAGCTACATGATGATTGAAGGCCAGATTGCTGCCTGCATATGTTCCCAGATCCCTTACTACTGGGTTGATTCTTAGGGGTGTTTTACTGATGGAGTAACTAACATGCATTGACAGTTTCCAAAAGGGCATTATAATTAATTTTTTGGTATTGAGTTTTAGGCCATGGCTTTGTCATCAGTCATTTGTCTGTGCTAAACCCACTTGCAAGATGTTTGTGTCTTGGGTGGAATTTATAATAGCTCCCAATTTACAGTCATCTATGAATTGGGTGAGCCAGAGGCCTTTAACATTAGCCTTGACTTCTGAGAGGTAGATGACAAACAGAAGCAGGCCCAGCATGGAGCTTTGGGGTACTCTTCTGGTGACCAGTCTTTTGGTGGATGTGAACTCACTGGTCCTGACTTCTTGGGTCCTGTCTGTGAGACAGCCAGCAGTCTACTGAGTTATGTAAGGGTTTACATCTAGGTAAGAGAGCTTGTCAACAGTGGCTGAGTAGGGAATTGTATCAAAAGCATTAGCCAGGTCAGGATATGCAGTATGCGCTGTTTTACCCTCATTAATTTCTTTAGTGACCCTCTCAAAGAAGTCTGCCAGGTTAAGTAGGCATGAACGTCTCTTAACAAGGCCATTTTGGGATGGGCACATTGTCTGTAGGTTGCCAATGCTCTTGTTTGTGATTTCCATGATAATTCATTCTGTGGCTTTGCATATTAGGCGTGTTAGGCTGATGAGTTCCCTTGTTTGGTTGAAGGCCCACCCTTTTGGAGGGGACTGAATATAGTGGATCTCCATTCACTTGGAATGTTTCTAGGTCGTAGTTGAAGAATGCCTCAAGTGGTCCTGATAGATCATGTTAAAACTGTTCAGGAGGCAACCAGTGATGTTGTTGGGAGCCATGGAGGTGATGTTCTTGGATTTAATGAGTGCTGTCAGCACCTGCTCCTAGGATGGGTGGAGTATATTGAAGGGGATTTCACCTGATGGGGCTGGTAGGGAGTGGGGATGAAGTTTGAGTTGACTTTATCAGCCAGTAGATTTGTTATGTCACCTTGATCAGTGTAGAGGGTACCACAAACCACCAGTTCAGCAGACTGTTGTGTGTTATCTCTAAGGCCAGACATGGCTGAAGAAGGTCTTCTAATTGTTCTTAGCCTGTGAGGCTATCCTTACCTCACAGTTGGCCTTATTGCTCTTAATTAGACCTCTAGGTTTCTTGTTTTGTTGTATTAGAGAACCCTTGCCTTTAAGATAGTTGCTTTTCCTGATTTTGGCCAGGAGTTTTCTTCCTTTATTGTATACCCTATTTAGGTGAGGATTCTACCAGTGAGGTTTGTTTTCAGTGTTTTTTTTTTTTTTTTTTTGTGGGGGGGCTATTTTTGGTAGGTACAGCAGCCTCAATGCAGCCATTCACATGTTTGCATAGTGACTCTGTGAATAATTCTGCATAGGTAGCTGTGGTCTTGGGGTTGGGGGAAGCTTTGAATTTTGGCAAACTGTAACTTAATAGGATGTAGTTTGCCTTTGAATAGTTCCTAACTGTTACTGGTTTAGCTGGATTTTCTGTGTTGATTTTTACTTCAGATGAAACAGCTTTGAGATCTGACCTCACTAGTGAGGATGTGACATTGGGGAGAGGAGTGCAAAGCTCTCCCATGTTGGTGAGTATCAGATCCAGTATGTTTGATCCCCTGCTTGGAGCATGCAAAATCTATTCCAAAGGGTATGTGTTAAAGTTCCGGAAGAGGTGTGTCCGTGAGTTTGAAGCAGTGTACATTTCCTGTTCTGTAGAGGGATAGTTAAAGTCATCCATGAACAGGGTTTTTGTTTAATAGTGACTGTCTCTAGAAGGTTTAGTTAAGAGTTGTGAGACTGTAAGGACATAGATGGTGACTTGTAGCTAGCCGTGATACGGTTAAGGACCTTACCTATGGGGACTCACTTGTGGATGAGCTTCATGGTGTCATCCTGTTTAGTCAACCTGGAGGTATGTTTATTGTTAACATTGATCAAAATAGTCTATCTCACCAGATCAAAACTTTAGTTCTTCAAATACCTAAAGATCGATTCAAATACCTAAAGATCGATCTGGTAATATCAAAATCCAAAAAAACAGCGAACGGCCGATTTCATGCAGAGAAAGAATTCCATTGGCCATATGAAACAAAATCTTTTAAACCCAAATCAAGTAGGGGGCTTCACCTCCACACCCCCCGATGTGGGGGGCTGTGCCCTCTATACCCCCCCTAACTAAATATACCAAGTACGAGATCGCTCTACATTGGACAAAAGGGCATAATCCATATAATGGCCAAGGGAATTATTTCCCTGTATGAAATCGGTCGTTCACGGTTTTTGGATTTCAATATTACCATATTGATCTTCAGGTATTTGAGTAACTAAAGTTTTGATCTGGTAATATAGACCTGATCAAAACATCTTCACCTTTGGCCCCAGTCTGTACTGTTGTTGGTCTAAATGTGTGGAAGGCACTGTAGCTTTGCACTTTTGGAACACATTCTATAGTCATGGAACAGATGTCTGCATTCTCCAGAGTAAGGTGGGATTGAAAGGTTTGGAGTTGTTTTTCAGGGCTCAGAGCAGACAGCAGTAACACCTTAAGGTTGCCTGTAGACTTTTTTCACTATGATGGTAGTGTTGTCTTTTTGGCATTGCCTAAAAAGGCTCAAAGGGGGAATAAAGTTTTAGCTAATATCCAAAACCTAGCTGGGACATGTGAAACCCATCTTTGGCAAAGCAACATTGTCTTTTGAGCATGTTCTCCAATGATGACAGATATTGGATCCTCCTGGAGTGACAGCAGAAACTAAGCCAATTATTAAAATCAGTCATGTTATGTTCATACTGTGGCATCATCCTTTGTGAAGGCAGGATGCTGCTCAGTACAAGATTCATACCTATCAGTCACACATATTCCAAGAGATCCATTATGTCACTTTTCATATAATGCAGTAAGGTGTGTCTCAGGTCATTTACACCCACATGGATTATAACAGAATCGTATTTTTACATGGAGTGCTAAAACTTGGGTGTGTGCATGATATTGCAGATCCTGGCACCAGATAAGCAACTAGCCATTATCTTCTCCTTGTCTGACCTGGTGAGTGTGGCATCTGTGTGTCCCACAGTGAAGTCCCCAGTGACAAGAGTATTAGGTAAAGTGTATGCTTGCCTTATGGGCTTTGCACTAGGGGGACTATTAAGTGTAGGCACATTTGATTTGTTTGGTGTTGCTTTTGATGTGTGCTTTAATGATTAAGGGCCAATGCTGCCATTAGGTGGCTTTGGAGGATTTTGAGATTTGGGAAGATTTTTTTAAGCATCCCTGCATAAGACAATCTGTGTGTGTGTCTGGTGATCAGTATGTGTGAGGAATGTAGTGTGGGTATTCCAGACAACCTTGTCTGTATGTGAGATTATTGCCTACAAGAGTCGCATTGTTATTTTCCTTAATGATTAACTGGCTCTCTGAGAACATTAGACAATCGCTCCATTGCCTTAAGATACACAGATCTACAAAGCTGGCCATAGAGATATTTTGAAATTACATATACATGTTGTCTGGTGCTGTAATAAGGCAGGCTGTTTAGGATTAAGGATTGGGTTTTAACAGAGGTCTCCTAGGGCAATTTTCTGGGGTTAAGTGCAGGATGTTATAAAATACTAGGATGTGATAGTGCTATTCAATGCACAAGCTAGCTACTCTAAGCTTATTTCTGCACAATGCCACTCTGTTTATCAGGTTTTGGATCTAATCCTAACTTTATAGTTACTATGTAGGCATTTTCTGCTATACAGGGCATTGCTAATTGTTGCAGCCCAGTGGACAGCTCCACACAGAGAATAAAAGCGTGTTAAGTGACTTAAATTCTCTCTGGCCTAGAAAAAGCCACATTTTGAGCTTCCTGCAGTACTTCCCAACTCAGAGAGACCAGCTAAACACCTTCTGCCACAAGATGTCAGATCCTGGAATTTCTTAATCCATTATAGTGAATTGACACCTTCAGATGTTTCTGCGATTACAACCGACCACACCTTTCAACTGTCTAGATTTTTGTAGAATGTCCACATTCTTGCTTCATATTTTTGGTCTGTTCCTCATAAAATTTGTGGTTTCCTATCAAATCACTGAGGACTGAAGTTAATAAATAATAAGATACATTTGAGTTTCAGACTTCATATCCTTCAGAAAATGCATGCCAGCACAAATCATATTATTCTAGTAACTTTCTAACTTTATAAGATCAGTATTTAAAATGTGTCCCTAGTTTTTGTGCCTTTGTCCCACCATTATTTTAGGCTTTGTTCAGGTTTCTTGTGCTAAGAGATTGAGAGGTATACATCTTACCAAAGCTTCTAGGTGTCATATATTGCTTGCTCATATTTGCATTAATAATTACAAAACTACACTGCATACAAAGTATTAAAGCATTTGATTTTAACACTTACACAATGGCAAACAAAACTGCTTTGATATCTGACCTCAATCTAGTGCAGGCAAAGAGATGTTAATTACACAAACTCCACTCCACACACCTTCAGATAGAAACAACTCTGATCCAAAACAGTACCAAAACAGCAAAATCTTCAGAAGTCAGGAATCAAAAAACAGGAACCAAAGTCAGATCCAAAAGCAAACTCTTTATTCTCCAGCACCTCGGTGTAACCACCTTTCAAGAGTATACTTACACCGAGGTGCTGGAGAATAAAGAGTTTGCTTTTGGATCTGACTTTGGTTCCTGTTTTTTTATTCCTGACTTCTGAAGATTTTGCTGTTTTGGTACTGTTTTGGATCAGAGTTGTTTCTAAAGAGATGTTAATTGTTCATAAAACATTTATTTATTTATATTGCCATAAATGTCATGCTTTTCTAAATATCTAGACAACCATGTAGCACAGACAGAACTGCTTAGCCTCATGTGAAAGCTCTCAGCTGGATGAATAAAATACAGCTGACCATATGTGTGTTGCTTGTGTGGTTACTGAAATATTGTAAATTGTTCACAAAATTTTACAAACTTAACAGTTACCGTCTTTATGGTAATTCAGTTACCGTGTTTAGTCTGATTTATAAAATCCATTTTAAGACCTAGAACCTAAAGTATACTATCATTCTGAAAACAGTTTGTGCTGAAGAGTTTGCCATTTGCACTTCCTTATTAACCTCTGTAACTTCACAGATATGAACATTTCTTTGAAATGCGAAGATATAAAATTTGATTCTTTCAAAAACCTTTGGCTCCACCAATTGGAAGTGACATTTCAAACTTCCAGAGCTCCATTGAAGGGGATGAGTTAACATAAAAGCACAGCAAAAGCAGATCTCAAGTGCATATTAAACAACAAACTACCAGACAACCAAGTCCCTGGCTAATTCACCCTTTTGCAAAGTGATTTGGAAGCACACAGTCTAGAAAAGCCAATGTACAGAGAACTGACTACCTTTGCCACAAAATGAAATGCTAAAAAAAATTCTTAAAAAAAACAGTTGTGATCTCTGTATAAAGCAAGCACAAGTGAAGTTAATCAAGAAAATATTTTTATCTTAACTTAGATGGCTGTGTGTGGTGAAGTTGGGTTAATGGCTAAGGTGCTTACCTCAAAGACACAAGGTACAGGGTTTGACTCTCATCTTTGAGGGGAAATTTGCTAGGCTTAAAATGCTCTGCAAGTGCAGTTAGCCTAGTACTTACAGTTCAATACCTATGGATGCAGTGGGAACACTGGAAAAGTGTTGCAGAGTTCTCTGTAAATAAGCAAAGAGTCTTGCAACCTGTGTGATTTGTAGTAAAGAAAAAAAACTTGTAAACTGATTATGATGTTCTCTAGCCAATAAACAACCACACTTTGAGCTTCCTCCAGTGCTTCCCACCTCTGAGACCCACCACCCAATAAACATCCACACTTTGAGGTTCCTCCAGTGCTTCCCACCTCTGAGACCCACCCTGATAAACACCTTCCTCACAAAAACGTCTGACCCTGGAATCTGCTAAAGAAAGCACAGCAAAAGCAGCTCTCAAGTGCAGAGTAAACAACAAATAACTACCAAACAACTAAGTCCCTGGCTAATTCACCCTTCTTCAAAGAGCTTTGGATGTACACAGACTAAAAAAGTTAGCAAACAAAGAAATGATTATTTTTGCTATGAAGTTAAAGAAGTAATTTAAACAAGCCTAAAAACATGAGTGATCCCTGTATAAAGCAAGTTCAAGTGCAGTTTATCAGGAACACATTCTTAGCTTAGCTTTGATGGCTCTGGGTGCAGTTGAAACACTGGAAAAGTGTTGTAGAGTTCTCTGTAAGTGACTATTTTCTAATTTTATATAGCCTGTTAAGGTAAAGATTCCACCAGTGTGGTTTGTTTTTGGTATTAGATCTGGGGCTACTTCTCAGAGGTACAGCAGAATCAATGCAGCCATTTATCTTTGTACAGGGTTTGTGTAAATAATTCTGCATAGGTTGCTGTGTTCTTGGGGTTTGGGGGGAGACATTAATTTTGACAAAGCATTTCTTAATATGATGTAGTTTGCTTTAGTATAGTTCCTAAGTGTTACAGGTTTAGTTTTTTTTTCAGGTTGATTTTCATTTTAGATAGCTTTGTGGTCCAGCTTCAGCAATGACGACTTGACATCGGGGGGGGGGGGGGTGCAACACTCTCCCATACTGGTGAGTACTGAGTCCAATATATTTGATTCATTGGTTGGAAAGTGCACTATCTGTTTTAGGGTGTTTGCGATGATAAAGTCCAGGAAATCTTATGCCTGTGAGTCAGATGCAGTGAATATTTCCCAGTCTATAGATGGGTAGTTAAAGTCTCCTCTGAATAAGGTATTTGGTTGGATGGTGAACACTTCTAGTAGGTCTAGGTAAGAGTTTTGAGTTCCATGGTCATAGTGGGTTACCTGTAGCTGGCCAGTACATGGTAGGGAACCTTGTCTGTGGAGGTTTGGACATGGAAGAACTCCAGGGCATTGTCCTTTTTAAACAATCTGTACTTGTATTTGCTGATAACTGATAACTGGCTGATTCCCGGTCTACTGTCATTAACGCATTCTACCTAAAACAGAGAGAATGTTTGAGAAGGCCAACCCACTTAGTTTCTTAACCTTGAATTATTTTCTGCTCCTCCTTTCTCCCTTTCTACTTTACTAAAAACAAAAACATCCTAAACTTGTTTCCTGCCTTTCCTGTAACTAGTCTAGTCCAGATACAGATTTGCTGTATCCAGGACTGCTTGCAAGCTTCTGAGCCCCCCCCCCCAAGCCTTTCTGTGTTGGCGGGAAGCCTTCTAGCTTATCAGTGGGAGTGGTTAGCACTAGGTAGCCTATCTACCACAAGAGGAGTGGTTTCTGCCATGAAATTGTAGTTTATTGGCATTTTGGGCAGTTTTTCCATCTCTTTCAACTTTCTGGTTTAAAAGCCCACATTTTCACTTGTTTCCCACCTTTCCTGTTACTAGTGTAGTCCAGATACAGATGTGCTGTATTCAGGACTGTTTGTAAGCTTTTGAGCCCCCCACACCTTTCTGTGCTGGAGGGAAGCCTTCTAGCTTATCAGTGGGAGTGGTAAGCACTAGGTAGCCTATTTACCACAAGAAAAGTGGTTTCTGGCCCAGAAATTGTAGTTTATTGCCCAGTTGGACAATGTTTCCAACTCTTTCAACATTCTGGTTTAAAAGCCCATGTTTGTGCTTGTTTGCCACCTTTCTTGTAACTAGTCTAGTCCAGGTACAGATCTGCTGTATCCAGTGCTGTTTGTAAGCTTCTGAGTGGTGCCAAAGTCTGCTCTTCAATTTTTCCCTTAGCTCTGCTAGTTCTCTCCTCTCCTGCACTTTTACTAGCTTATTAGTCTAGCACTTTACCAGACTTGTAGCAATTATTGTAGCACACAAAAGTGCTACCAGCACAAAACGTTCTACAAGGAAACAGCTCCAGTACTTACTATTAATGTCCACCCCTCCAGGCATGTCTAAAGGTCAGTTCCCTGTGATTTTTCCTATTAATCTGGTGAATTTGGGCATCCTGAGGCAATGTAGCAACTGCCTCATGTACACTGACAGCCCCACTCCTCTTACCTCCCAACATTCAGACTTGTGAGAGATGCACTTATATATCCAAATTGGAAGCCACACAGTCTCCAGCCAAGACTGGAATAGCTGGTCAAGAGGAGAAGGACAACACTTGCACCACACCACATGGAACATATAGCCCTGCAGAACACACACCAGCACTGCCTTCACATAAAAACACAAACCACACACCCACCTTCGAGGAGGCTCTCAAAAAAAATCTACCCAGAACAGCAGAGACCTCCAAGGCAAAGACGCACTCGACCACCACAACACAACACTAATCACGAGACACATAACGCTCTTAAAAGTTGTGCCACTCAACCAAACCCCTAAGGCAAAACAGCATGCCCAACACACTAGTCATAGGTGACTCAATAGTGAGGCACACTGATGTCCCATTCACTAGGTTGAATAAGGAGAAAGTAACAGTCAGCTGCCTGTCAGGCACCAGGATCTGCCACATAATGCACACACTCAGATCCCTCAGCAACAGGTACAAATGTGACTCTGTCATTGTACATGTGGGTGTGAATGCCCTGAGATGTACCTCCCTGGACTACATGAAAAGAGACATGGAGGAGCTCTTGGATTATGTAGCCCAAGCGTGTATGACCCTAGCCCTGAGCAGCTTCCTACCATCACCCAGAATGATACCACAATAGAAGCAGAAAATGATTGATTTCAACAACTGGCTAAGTTTATGGTGTCATTCTAAAGGAATCCAGTATCTCTCTGCCTGGGATGAAATGATTGACATTACTCGATGCTTTGCCAGAGATGGCCTGCACCTGTCACCCATGGGCTTCCGGATACTGGCCAAGGCTCTTGCCAGCCCTATAGTGCCTTTTTTAGGAGGTGCACCAAAGACCAAATTACTACCATAACAGCTACAGACAAATGCAATCTGAGGGACATGCTGCTCAATGCTAGAAACCTAAATCTCAAAATGCACTCATTCGAAGCACTCCTTAAAATGGAGAACATTGACATTTGTGCCATAACAGAGACCTGGTTCAAGAGAGCAGAAAGCACCCCTGCACTACCAGGCTATAACTAATTCCACACCTTTTGGCTCCAGAACTTGCACTGAAGCTCCAAAGGTGGTGGTGTTTCCATATCCATAAAGGATGCACACACCTCCAGACTGGTAGCCCAACATGACGCATCTCAGATACTTCAGGTGCAGATAACATTGGGTAAGACAGCGATTCAGGTCATAGCCTGCTATAGGTCCCCAACCATGTCCCAAGACTCACATGTTCCTAAGCACCCTGGAGAATATTAGGGTCCAACCTAACACTTTCATTCTGGGCAACTTCAACTAACCCTCCATTAACTGGGAAAACAACTCATCTACCAATACACTTGCCCAACGTTTCCTGGAATTCATTAATTCCAATGCTCTGGACCAGCTTGTTCTTACCCCCACTAGAGGTAGCAACATCCTTGACCTGGTCATTACTAACACGGGTGACCATTGCTGTACAGCAATAGTCAACTCCTCCCTGGTTAGATCTGACCACAAACTAATTACCTTGGAAATCCACATCCCTCCCACCCCCACCCTCCGACGCAAAGGTAACCACCATGAAAAACTTCTCCAAAGCTAACTCTGGGCTCCTATAAACAGAGGTGGCTAACTTTATGGCACCCATGCAAATAGAAAATAGTTGCATGACTGCCAAATCATACACCAATAGACTGTACAAACACGTACACAAATGCATGGATCTTGCTATACCCAACAGAACCAAGACACTCTCCTCCAAAAAAAGGAAGCCAATCTGGTGGTCCCCCGCCATAAACAAACTCTAGAACAGAAGGAGGAAACTGATGTAGAATAAAGTGAATTCCCAAGACTGGAAAAACTCCCTTATCAGCCTCAACAAAAAGTTGAGATCCCACAGAATTGCAGCAGATAGTAAAGACAACCACAAGGCCTTCTATAGCTGTGTAAAGAATCTCCATGGCAATACCCAAATTTGCTCTGAGCTACTGCACAATGGTACCTCCTATACTGAGCTAACAGATATTCCCAATATACTTGGTGACAGACTGAGTGCCAACTTTACCCCCCCAAAGGACCAGTCATAATACCAGTAGATTGCAAGGCACCCTGTAGTACTGCTGCACAGATTAAAACAGCACTGTCCAAGGCCAAGAATACAGCTTCTGTGAGACCTGACAATATACCTGGCTTTGTTCTACATGAACTACAGAGTGAACTGACACCTCACCTGTGTGCCCTGTTCAATCACAGCTTCACCTCAGGCTTTGTCCCTACAGAATGGCACACTGATACAGTGATCCCTCTCCACAAAGGATGAGTGACTACAGACCTTGGGAACTATTGCCCTGTTAGCCTGATGGGTCTGATATGCAGAGCTATGGAACACATCATCATGGATCTAATAAACAAGGATATAGGAAATCACCAAACTCTGGATCCCACATAGGTTGGTTTTGTGAAGGGTAGATCATGCGTGTTTAACCTGGTCAACTTCTTTGAGTCAGTCACCAGAGCAGTGGATGAAAACAAGGTCATTCATACAGCCTACCTTGATCTGGCCATGACCTTTGATACCATTCCCCAGTCAGGAATCAAAGAAACCTCACTAAGCTAGGCATCAACCCCTATATCACTAGGTGGGTTGAAAACATGCTCACAGGTAGAACCCACAGTGTGAAAGTAGCTGACTCCAAGTCAGACTGCCAATCAGTTACGAGTGGAGTCCCACAGAGTTCGGTCCTGGGTCCTATCCTGTTTGTTATCTACTTCTCTGAAGTCCAGCCCAACACAAAGGGACTCTGGCTGACAAAGTTCACAGACGATTGCAAGTTGGGAACTATTATCAACTCCCAAAGTGATGTTGACATCCTACAAAAAGGCCTCATTGAGACCAATGACTGGTGTCAGAACCATGGCCTTAAGCTCAATGCTAAAAAATGTGTCATCGTCCCCTTTGGGAAAAATCCGGTTCCCATGTATTACCACATCAATGGTAGTCCACTGAACACAGAAGGCGTTATAAGAAATCTGGGAACACAGGTTGAAAGCAACCTCACTTTTGACCACCACATTGCCACTGTGGCCAGAAAGTCCTTCTATGTGGCACATCTGATTACAAAGCATTTTGCATCCAGGAAGAAAGAGGTCATTGCCTCCCTCAACTCTTCCCTCATTAGGCCAATCATTGAGTACAATACCCCATTTAGCATGTACCTCACTAAACACCTGCAACAACTGGAGAGGCCAAAAACATACCTCACAAAGAGGATCCTAGGCCATAAACATTTGTCCTGTATGGACAGACAAAAAACTCCAACTATTCTCTGTCTCATATCAGCCATGTCCAACCCAGCTCTGTTAGAAATGCTACATCTAAAGAAATCCCATTTCCTCTGCACCACATGCTCCAGAGACCTTAACCTCATTACCACAATCAACAGAACATGCTGGAGGGACAGGTTCATAACCCAGAGACTGCCCATGCTATGGAATAGACTTCACATACATGTCAAGCAGAGCACCTCACTGGCCCTCTTCAAGAGAAATCTTGATGAGTGGATGGGAAATAGAAAATTCACCCCAGGGATCACTCCAGTGGCTTTACTCGACAGAGGCACTGGGAACTAAGGTCGGGTGGGACGATGCCAGGGTAATCCTATGGGCTAGGCTTGTAAAGGCTCCAGGGCTATTAGCCTAGTACACAATTATGAACCTCTGAACCTATGAAGATATATTAAGACACATCCTCCTTTATCTCCTGTCTGTGCTGCTGTTCGTCTAAATGCATGAAAGGCACTGTATCCTTCCACTGCTGGAGTACATTATGTGGCTTTAAACCTAGCCTGAGTAACAGCACAGGTATGTATTTTCTTCAGACTGAGGAGACCCTTTAGGGTTTGGACTTTCTTATTTAGGCTCCTAGCATTTGAATTTTATTTTTTTATTTTTTGCTATGTTGGTAGTCTTGTCATTTTGACATTGCCTAAATAGGGCTACAAGGGGATGGATAAAGTTTTCTCTAATATTCAAAATCCCAGTGAGGACAGGTATAGGCCATCCTTGGCAAAGCAAAATTGTCTGTTATCCATGTCTTCCCATCCAGATGACTATTGGATTCCTCTGTATGGACACCAGAAACTGAGCCAATTATTAAAATAAATAATTTTCTGTTCATACTGTAGCATTATCCTTGGTGAAGGTAGAATTCTGCTCAATGCAAGGCATGTACCTGTCTGTGACACATATTCAGAGAGATCTGTAATGTCTCTTTTCATATAGTCCAGTGAGGTATGCCTCAAGTCATTTACACTGACGTGGACTATAATAATCATACCGGTACCTGTGGTGCAGTGACTTGAATGCATGCATGATATTGCAGACTCACATAGAAAAATAACCACTATCTTCTCCTTCTCCAGCCTGGTGAGAGGAGTATCTGTGTGTCGTACAGCAGAATCTACTATGACATGATTACTAGGTAAAATGTTTTCTTGTCTTATGCGCTTTGTTCTTGTGGGATCATTGGGTGTTGGCTTATCTGTAATGTTAGGTGTTGCTCTTGGTGTGCCCTTTAGTGATTGCTGACACTAAGTGTTGCAATGTGATGGCTTAGGAGGTATTTTTGGTTTAGAGATATATTTTTTAAGTGTCTCAGGCTAAGGATGTGTCTGTATTTGATGAGTGGTATGCATGAAGGATGTAGTGTGTGTGTTTTTGGCAACCTTGTTTATAAGTGAGATTTACATAGTGTGTGTGCTTTTGACAACCTTATTTGTAAGTGAGCTTTTTGCCTCCAAAAGAAGTTATGTATGCACATCACTTACATATTGTATTAGTTTCTTTAAGCATTACTGGGTTGTCTGTGTATATGATGTATTCATTGCTTTGTCTTAGAATGTCCATATCTACCAAGCTGGCCACAGAAACATTGCAGAATTGCAAATCCATGTCGGCATCACCTGTATTAGGATTGGGCTATTATGGTTTAGGGTCTTTGTTTTATAGGGTCACCTGAGTGGTGTTTAGGGTGAAAGCTAGATGTTAGATAGTGTTATGCAGAAAAAGCTGAAAACTAACTCCCATGCTCTCTGACCAATAAACAACTATACTTTAAGATCCTTGGAGTGCATCCCAGTTCAAAGAGACCAGGTGAACATCTTCTTCAACAAGATGGATGATCCTGGAACTTCTTAATTTAAAAGTACAGCAAAGGTTGCTCTCAAGAGCAGATTAATACCCACCTAAGTCACTAAAAAGCCTCCTGGATGATGATACAATATCACTATGTGATTCTGAACTCATACTGACCAGGCTACTTTATTACTGCCACTAGAATAGCAATCCTAATCTTCTTAATGTAAAAACAGACTTTGGTTAGCCAAAAGTGAAGAAGTACTAACTAGCTACAAAAAGTAGTTGTTACTTAAAGCTCCCTTGTATGTTTCCACACTTGGACAGACCAGGCTACCTCTCCATCCCCATACAAATTGAGGTTCCAGCTTTGGTAATGTAAAAATACAGCTTAGATAGACAAAAGTGAGAAGATATCTGAAACAGATCAAATAACTAACAAGTGATCCTCACTTGGAGCCTTCCTGTTTGTTTGCCAACTTGGACTAACCAGGCTACTTTACTATTACCACTAGAATAACAGTCCCAGTCTTCTTAATGTAAAAACACACTTTGCCTGTCCAAAAAGAAAAGGTATCAACTAATTACAAAAATCATTTGAATGCTTATGAATAGACAAGAGAGGCATGACTTTATGGCTTACAAATTCAATTTCTTGCAAACTTGTAAAGACTATTGCTGAGTTGGAATGTGTAATAGTCCAAGCTTATGGAATATTGTTCCATGATCCTATAGCATTGATACTTTGTTATCGTACACCTAGACTGGATGTAGATACTCACTACAATTGGTTGTCTATATTAAATATGAACCTAGATTAAAGAAATCTGGTACTGATAGGTGACTGCAATTATCCTGCCATTGATTAGCAAGTAAAAGAAGGGTGAAATAATTATGAAAGAGAATTTATTGATATTTTCAAATATCATAATATTGCACAATTGATTTTAGAACTAACTTGAGGAAGCAATAGCCTAGACTTGTTAGGTACAGGTAATCCAATTTTATTTGAAAATATTCAGAGTTCTTCTCCTCTAGCATTATCTGATCATTTTTCCTTCTCATTTGAAATAGTTGCTAAAGGTAAAATAATAGTATGGGCCAAACATCTATTACCAGTTACAGAATTGCTATATTTGGCTTGGTAAGAGATGGCTGAATCAGTTAGTTGGGGTTAAGATAATATAGGATCTCTGTTGCATAATGGTATAGTTGTGACAACTTGCTTTAGAAAATTGAATTCCAAAAATAAATTGCCAGTATAGTGGAATTGTAATTTGAACAGATTATGCATTTGCCATAAATTTCCAAATAAGTTTAATAAAAGAAGTTATGGTTGAGAAGCAATGAACTATCTCTAAGTGTTGTTGTGTCTTTCGACTTTTCCCGGTTAGGGGTCACCACAGCGGAACTCAGATTCGCTAATGATTGGCAGTAGATTTTTTATGTGCCGAGTTGCCAGCTCTGACGCACAACCTTCAACGAAGGTACGCCCATTTACGCATGTCTCCACACAAAAGACGCTTTAGACGAGAATCGAACAGGACAACGTCTTAGTGTGAGGTGACAATGCTACCGCAGCACCACCACCGCAGTCATCGCTAAGTGTAAGAAATTAAATATACATGCGCATATATATATATATATATATATATATATATATATATATATATATATATATATATATATATATATATATATATATATATATATATATATATATATATATATATATATATATATATATATATATATATATATATATATATATATATATATATATATATATATATATATATATATATATATATATATATATATATATATATATATATATATATATATATATATATATATATATATATATATATATATATATATATATATATATATATATATATATATATATATATATATATATATATATATATTTAATGGCATATAACCACACAAAAACTAAAAAAATATATAAATATATTAATTCCTTCAGGATTGAAACAGATCATATCTCTTCTGTTTCTGTACACGGGCCAGTGATTAGTGATCATGAATTGATATCCTGCCATTGATTAGCAAGTAAAAGAAGGGTGAAATAATTATGAAAGAGACTTTATTGATATTTTCAAATATCATAATATTGCACAATTGATTTTAGAACTAACTTGAGGAAGCAATAGCCTAGACTTGTTAGGTACAGGTAATCCAATTTTATTTGTAAATATTCAGAGTTCTTCTCCTCTAGCATTATCTGATCATTTTTCCTTCTCATTTGAAATAGTTGCTAAAGGTAAAATAATAGTATGGGCCAAACATCTATTACCAGTTACAGAATTGCTATATTTTATGGAACAGAATCCCAGTCCATGAGAGGCAGAGCCCCTCACTGACTCTGTTCAAGAGAAATCTTGACGAGTGGATGGGAGATCGTAGGTTTACCCCGGGCATCATCTCTGTATCACTGCTGGACAGAGGCACAGCAAACTAATGGGTATAGTATTCTCATTCTAAGGGGTGGTGAAAGCCACACACACTCTGGCTAGGCTTATAAATGCCATAGGGCAGATAGCCTAGTATGAACCTATGAACCTATGAACCTATTTGGCTTGGTAAGAGATGGCTGAATCATTTAGTTGGGGTTATGATAATATAGGATCTCTATTGCATAATGGTATAGTTGTGACAACTTGCTTTAGAAAACTGAATTCCAAAAATAAATTGCCAGTATAGTGGAATTGTAATTTGAACAGATTATGCATTTGCCATAAATTTCCAAATAAGTTTAATAAAAGAAGTTATGGTGGAGAAGCAATGAACTATCTCTAAGTGTTGTTGTGTCTTTCGACTTTTCCCAGTTAGGGGTCACCACAGCGGAACTCAGATCCGCTAATGATTGGCAGTAGATTTTTTATGTGCCGAGTTGCCAGCTCTGACGCACAACCTTCAACGAAGGTACGCCCATTTATGCATGTCTCCACACAAAAGATGCTTTAGCTGAGAATCGAACAGGACAACGTCTTAGTGTGAGGTGACAATGCTACCGCAGCACCACCACCGCAGTCATCGCTAAGTGTAAGAAATGAAATATACATGCATATATATATATATATATATATATATATATATATATATATATATATATATGTATATATATATATATATATATATATATATATATATATATATATGTATATATATATATATATATATATATATATATATATATATATCTATATATATATATATATATATATATATATATATATATATTTAATGGCATATAACCACACAAAAACTAAAAAAATATATAAATATATTAATTCCTTCAGGATTGAAACAGATCATATCTCTTCTGTTTCTGTACACGAGCCAGTGATTAGTGATCATGAATTGATAGCTAATACACTTAATGAATATTTTACTTGATATGAGCAACTGCTATTCTCAAGTCATGGAAGAAAGAACTGATTATAATAAAATGTCTTAATATTACTGAAGAGATGCTATTAAGTGCCTTAAATAAAATTAAATCTCATACATCAAGTGGGTCAGACTGAATTCCTGTATTTGTCTTTTATGTCAATATTAAGGACTATTTAATGATTATATTAACTAGGATATTTAATAATGATCTATAATGGCTACATACCAAGATCTTGGAAAGAATCATTAATTGCTCCAATTTTTAAATCTGGAGATAAGATGGCAGTGCAAAATTATTGTCTATTAAGTCTAAGACCAATATTATTCAAATACTTTGAGAGCTGTATTAGTGAAATCATACTTAAAGAAAATAATCATGCATGGCTTGATATTTTTCAACGTTTTTTTTTTTTTTTGAAAGGTCATTCTACACTTACTAATTTGTTAAGATTTTATGATTACAGCTTTAGGGCTATGGGGATGAGAATTACTACAGCTGTAATCTATTTGGATTTAACCAAAGCTTTTCATTCCACAGGATTAATTTGGGATTTGAACAATAAAAGGCTAATAAATATTTATGTAGGTGGATTAATTATTGGCTTAAAGGCAGAACCCAAAGAGTAGTGATTCAAGGAAAAAAAATCAGATCCAGCACTGATGAGATCAGGAGTGCCTCAGGGCTCTCTGCTTGGATGTTTGCTGTTTAATAGCGGTTTTGCTTCTGTTCCACATGATGGTAATTGTTGATTAGTTATGTATGCCAGTGATTGTAAATTGGCTTTTTTGCTAATAAGGAAGATGATTTCTCCAATATTAATAGGTATTTACTATGCTTAGGTAAGTGGGCTAGTACAGTCGGTCTCTCATGTAGTGAGAAAAAGTGTAATGTAGTATATTTTGATAAACAAAAATTAAGGAAATCTATTGCATTATCTACATTTGATTTATTGGAAGTTAGTGAATATAAGTATCTTAGTATACTGATTGATTCCTCTTTTTGTTAAAATCGTGAGAGACATTGATAATAAGGTCTTCAGACAGATGGATTTCATTCTCAAAACCTATACAATGAGAGAGGCTACACTCTTTGGTAGTTTATTTAAAGTATATATCAACCCATTTTGGAACACAGTTTGGGGTTCTGTATGCTTAATAATCAGCAACTTATGGTATAGAATGTATACAATCTAAATTTACACAAATAATACCTGATATTAAGCAGTTATGCTATAAGGACAGATGTGTTTTAGTGGGTGTTTATACACCATTATAGATATATCAGAGGTTGACTTTTATTTCATTATAAGGTGGTTAATGACTTTCCTCTTCAGTCCTTATTCAGTTTTAATGTATATAGTAATCCAAACACATATCTACATCATAATTTAAAGTTCTGTTTAGATTTATGAAAGAAAAAATAGAATTTGTTACTTAACACATATGTTAGTAAAAGTATGGAATCAATTACCTGAATATATCAGAGGTGTGAATAGTCTAGTAACATTTAAGAAGTCTTTGAATGAGTGTTCTGGGGCTATGGTAATTGAGCCAACAATTACTGAGATAAAGTTCCTTGAAAACTGTAAGGCATGAATACTTTATTTAACGTATCTACTTATGTCAGTGGAGTAAAACTCTTGCTAAGAAGCCTTGAAAACTAATAAGGTAATTTGTAGATCTTAAAATATATGAAAGATGTTCAGGCAGAGTATGTAACTAAAGAGGTAATTTTCTGGATGTTGATAATGTGGAAAGGAAGGTTTACTAATGTTTTATATCATAAGGAGTAATTAGTTGCAAACAATGGAAAGAAAGAAATATATGTATATATATATATATATATATATATATATATATATATATATATATATATATATGTGTGTGTGTGTGTGTGTGTGTGTAATATATATATATATATATATATATATATATATATATATATATATATATATATATATACATACATATATAGATAGATAGATATAGAGATAGATACACACACAGACACACATATATATATATAAACATATACATATATGTGTATCCCCTTCAAAACATTGAATACTTACATTATTGAATCTCATTTCATCTAGCCTTATTTTATTGAATCTTCATTATATCAAACCCTCAGAACAATGAAAATGAACCCCTGGAATGGAACCACTTGGCCACCATGGTGATCCTTGCCCTTACTCCACTGTAGTATGATCTCGGAGTTAGTATATTTAGTTAGGAGGAGTGAGGGGATTCACTCTACATCATGGGTGTGAGTTGAAGCTCCCCACTTGGAGGGTTTTTTGTTTTACTGTTTGTTGTTTTGTCCTGGTGGTCAAATGTTTCCTTTCCCAGGGTTCATTTTTGTCGTTTTGGAAGTTTGATATAATGAAGATTCGATTAAGTCAGGGTCAATAAAATGGGATTCGATAACGTGAGTGCTTGCTGTTTTGAAGTAGACCCATGTTTTTATTTATATATATATATATATATATATATATATATATCTTTATATACATGTGTGTGCATCTGCATGTATTGATTATGTAAAAATAAATTTAATCAATAAATTTCCCATGCTCTTTTAAATAAGTGTTTATTGGTTCTTTACTATCCCGTTCAATTCTCAGCTGGAGTGTGGGGAGTGCCTTCTGTGTGGAGTCTGCATGTCCTCCCCGCGGTTGGGTGGCGTTCGAAAGACATGCGTAAATGGGCATGCCTTCGTTGAAGGTTGGACATCGAGCTGGCACCACAGCGTTTGTGAAAATCTACTGCCAATCATTAGTGGACCGGAGTTCCGCTGTGGCGACCCCTAACCGGGAAAAGCCGAAAGACAAACAACAACTATCTACATAAACTACAATCAACTCAGTTAGATGGGACCTCAGTTTAGCATCTTATATGAAGTATAGAACTGCATGAATACTGTTTCCAGATTCCATTGCTCACTTGTTATTCCTGTATCCCATTCACTTGCGAACTGTTTTTATGAGAATTTAATACCCATATGGATTGTTTAGTATTTAATATGTTGACATATTTTAAACCATTTCTTCAAATTTCTAATTAGTTTCTCATGTTTTCACTACCATCTGGTACAGATGTATGCATATGAAGTCTGGAGCATGACTTTATTTCTTCACTGTTTTATCTATTTATTTATGTATGTATATAATTTATTGTGTATTAATTGCAATTTTTATCAAGTGATATCCAACTAGGGATTCTCATTTTCAATGGTGTCCTGCTAGAAAAGTTAAAAGATAAAGGGCTAGATTCATGAATGACCTATTATTGTGCTGCTATTGTGTGTGCATACCATGTCACATACACAATGGCACACTGGTTTGTAATCACTGAACTTCTCTACATATCATCTAGAGCTGCCAAACAAAAGTAAACAGCATATAATGTTAATTAAAGCATAAGCAGCTGAATTACATGCAAATGAACCAATCCAATATGACAGAACCATTCAGGAAGCTATAAAGTAATTGTGTAGATAGGGTGTAACCCTTGATTATGATCACCAAAACCTATTGGAATACAGCCACCATTACACTTAGAAAAAAAGGCAATGTTAGGGGCTGCTGCTGCTCTCCTGCATGTGTATGGGCAAAATGCTCAAATCTATACTGCTGATGCCTTCAGACACATTTAACATATCATTAAATGCATGTTGTTGAAATAGCAATACAGGATCGATAGGGGATCATTACAAGAAATCTGCAACCTCTTCTGCTCTCACCACAGACCCAAGGGAAATCGAGGGGAACCTATACCAGTGGAAACTAAGGTAAGTGTAGCATTAAGGATATTAGCAACTGGTACATTCCAGAGACCTACATGGGTGTCACAGGCTCAGCTTCTGGAATATTTCACTAATATCTAAATGCTACGCTGCAACATGCAAGGGAGTATATATATTTTTCATGCACACCATCAGAGATAGCAAGAATACTGCAATAATTCTATGCTGTAACATACTTTGTTGTTGTCTTGGATGCCATAGACTTCACTCACATAGAAATGAAAGCCCCACCTGGTGACCAGGGAAGGACACACATCAGCATGAAGGGGTTCTACTTGCTCAACCTTCAGGCTGTCTGTAATGTATGAGGGATCATCCTGAATGTCTGTGCAGACAATCCATGCAGTTATCACAACTCACACAAATGGTACACCTCCTGACTTTACACAAGGTTTGCTAGTGGTGATGTTCCACAAGGTCATCTACTGTGTGATGCATGTTATGCACTGGAACTGTGGCTCATGACACCCATCAAAAATGCATACACACCCACAGAAGAAGGATACAACAATGCCCTCCCTAAAACTAGAAACAACATAAAGTGTGTGTTTGGCATGCTGGTTACCACTGTGTAGACACATCAGGGGGTCCCCTGCAGTATGACCCAGGCACCTGTGCAGAAATTATCACAGTCTGTGCAATGTTGCACAATATCATTATGAGGAAACAGCTGCAACAGGGACAACAAGGGCCAGGACTGCACATTCTTGGACCATAGGCAGGGCCAGCACCTCACACACATACAGACAAGGAATCTGAGGGGGGAAGTTACAGCTGCAGATGTTACTGCCAGATGCAAGTGTGCATAATACACTCTTGCCTTGGCTAAGAGGCAAAGGATAGCATGCACACTCACCACCTAAGAGTCAAAGGTTAGCACGCACAAACCTAGCAACGAACAGGCAAATAATAACACACCCACACAAACCAGCAAAGGAATACACGTAATAAACTAAGCAAATACAAATATTAACTTTGATGCCATCCAATGTCCACAAATATTACATACCCACATAATGTCTTTGTATGGATAGCATCAGACAGACACAGCCCCAAAGCATATGACTCCTAACTGCAGTAATCTCAAAGTAAGTGTGAAGCATGCAGTATATGAACAAATGTGTAAAAAGATAAACTACCTGTATACTGTCAGTCTTGTACCTATCCACTCTGTGCATCAGACATATATGCAATCCTAAGTCAAACCCAAATGAACAAAGCCCATGGCCCGGTCATCATCATTCACACAAGGGGGGAGGTGCAGTAAGAACTGCCAAATTTGCAGTATAAAAGTGGTAAAATTTTGAAATTGCATACATCACAAACTTTTTTCCATTGCATATTGGAATATATTCCAAATGTGAACATGTAAGCAGTGTGTGTAGAGGGCAACCAAAACGTATGAAATAATGCAGGGATACGTAGAACAATCTCCTCCAAGTAACTATTAACAATGCTCTGTCTTAATCCAATCAGAGTCCCCTCTTTCCACTTCCAGATGTACACTATTACCTTTCTAAAGTGTAGATTCAATCTTCTGAACACAAATGCAAATGAGGTCTGAAATCATTAGCCTTCCTGGATACCAGGAAAAAGTCACTTGGTGTAGGGGTTATAAACCTGGTGTAGGTAGCTATACAGTTACATGTACACACTCTAGGACTGCAGTGAGGAACAACAATTGTTAGTTGCTAATGGATTGCAACTATTTCTGATTGCTCTGACTATAACAACAAACAATGCTAAAGTGACTGTTCTCCATGAAGTGTTTGTATCATTCAAAGAAGACGTACAATACAAAGGGTGTAAGCACCTCGAGAGCTATGGGAACAACCTTAGCTACACTGATATCCTTATACTAGAGAACACTGAACTGCTTAAAATCTATCTGAAATGATGATCAGCTGTATTACACATTAAAACAAAGATGCAAATAAATGGTCATGACATTGCATTTCTGTAGTTAAGCTGAGAGGAAGGGAAGATGTTAAAAAAATAAAGAGAGGAAGTAGCTGCCAGTGTTGTCACCCTGACATTACAATGGTGTAGACCATTATTACTGCAAAGTAGTTGTCAGTATGACATTGCTGTAGACATGTTCAAGCAAATGAGAAAGTCCTGTGTTGATGGCAAAGAGGGATCAGAAACACAACTTAGTGTGTGTGTTGTTGTTGCACTGACTTGTGGGTTCAATTCCTGATAGTGTAGTGTCTGACAGAGTTAATGCATATTATTTGCGCATATGATCAAGTTGCACCACACACAGATCTAGGAAACTTCACAGTCCTGACTTTTCTAATGCATTACCCTATATGTGTTACTACTAACAATTGCCTATTACATCTTTTTTGTGTTCATCATTTACACATGTTTTGGTAGACCTCATTGTAGACTGGCACTGTTTTGAGGCAGTTAATAAAAGTCCACTGCCCAAGGTACATAATGAGAACTATGGGAGGTCTTGCGATTAGTATTGCATTACAAATTTGCATAGGTGCATATATCTATGATGGGCAGAATACTTAAGTGAAAATAATTTTCTCTGTGCTCATAGCCCAACTCTGTGTTTAAGATGGTATGTGTAGTGTAGTATGTATATATGTGTCATACCCCACCCCCAGTCAACTCATGAAAGTCTATCCATCTGATATACATCTACAGTGATTAATAATGGCTCTTTCTTGGGAATGCATTTAACAAGACTTCTTAAAGTCACACACATGCAGGTCTGTCTGCAATATATCTCCATCCATACTGAATGCAGTTTGTCTGTAATAAACAAGGCTCATAGGAACGTCTTCTGTAGCACTGACAAATAATCACCTTGCTTTAAATACATGCATTATTTATTTTTTAGGTTTGATTCTCACATTAGTCAACTAACATTTGCAGTGTGTAATTCCAGAAGGTTGCATGCCAAGTCATCCTATTTATCTTCCAAAATACCAAGGATAACAAGCCAAGTCATTGAGGCTGTCAGCATTGACCATCTGAAAATGTACGAATATATTTACCATCACACATGCCAAATCTCAGAGCCATTTCTCACAGATTCCTTGCTGTTTGAAAAATGGTTTAACATCTGGCAAGATATTAGATGATGTCAGAAGTGAAATGAATATAGTCAAAGCAAGCTTTCAGATTGCTTGTAGCGATGGGAACTCTCATTGTTTAATTACAAAATCATTTTTGTTTCCAAGTTGTTGCCCCAGTTTATATTATATCAATTTAAGATTTTTGCACCATACATAGGAATTTCTGTTCCATTAATATCAATTAAACTCAGAGCATTTTCTATCTCTTCTGTTTTTAATATCTGTTCACTGAAACCATAGTGCACTATGACTGCCTCATCTGTCTTGAGAATGGAAATACAATGGTCCTCGGCTGATTTAGTATATTACTTTTCCTAATTTGTCACCCATTGTAAATTGCCTGACACTTTGCATCACATTCATCTTTAACCTAAGATGATGCTATATCTTCCATTTATTTCAGTATCTGTCCTGGAGAGTGGCTGTATGGTGAGTGAGGAAGGAGAGTGCTTATCCCTAGAGGAAGACCAGTTGCTCCTTCTACCCCCAGCTGAGGCTGTGGTTCTTAGACCACTATTTATCCATGGATTTGTCAGTTTCAGAGCAAGACTCCATGATCATGTACTGGTGTTGTACTTTCAGAAAGGACAATAGTCAAACGGTGATATGCATGTAAAAAAAGAATGATTACTTATATACAAAATGTTACAGTCTGCATTGTGTCTCACTGAAGAATGTTACTTAATTGTATATCTTCAATTACTAGCTTCATCTGTTTTCAGGTGTTTTTCTCTGCACTTTATAGATTTGTAAGAAATGCAATAAATCAACACAATATTATTTGGAAATGCATTCAGTTAAGCAAGACAAAGTGAAACTTACCAGTATAGGATGAGTATAACTTTGTCACTTTAACGTAATACTGATGAAATTTCCAAGGAGGGAATAAATATAGATGTAGAAATGTAACAAAGCTTTATTTGGGAGGCCCAGAGTCCTTTACCACACGGACACTCTGTTAACCACACTGATGTTAGAATCTGCTGTTCTCGGAGGGCGTGGCCAAGGATGAACACAGGATAGCAGCAGATTTCTTCAGCTCCACCAATTTCATTACATTGACAGGAATTAATTACTTAAAAAATTAATTCTTGAAGTAATTTTCTTTCTAAATATGTTTGTTTTATATAGTTCTTGAACTATATCTAAAAAAGAAAGGAAATCTTAATAATATTCCTGTCTGAAATTACTTTGGAAATTTTCCTGTCAGTTTATCAGTCTGAAATGAGTTCCAGTAAGACAAATTCTCAAGACTCCAGCATCAAGAAAGAACTTCAGTCTCTAATAATTATAGTCCAGCAACTTACTGCTAAGATGGATAAAATGGATACTAAAATAGACACTTTCATAGAAAAAACTACAAAACAAATAGACTTGTTACATATGGACCTGCAACAACAGAAGATCCAGATGACAGGCATAGAAGAAGCTGTGAATGACATGGAAAATAAAATACAAGAACAGGAAATCAACATTGAGTTTCTGCTGAAACAAAATACACATTTACAAACAAAGCTGGATGACCTGGAAAATAGATCTAGGCGCAATAACATTAGGATTTTTGGACTGCCAGAAAATATTGAAGGTAACAATATTACTTCTTTTTAACAACATGGCTCCCTAAAACTTTAGATTTACCAGAAGCATTCTCTTTTGGTATCGAAAGAGCACATAGATCTATAGCTAATACTAACTCTAACAAAAACTATCCTAGATCAGTTATAGTTAGATTTCTATCATCTTTTGATAAAGAGATGGTTCTTAAATCTGCTTGGGCTAAAGCTCCTGTTAAGTTTAATGAGACAACTGTGCGTTTTGACAATGACTATTCTTCCATGGTAATTGCTAAAAGAAAAGTTTTTCTGCCACTAATAAGGGAGCTTAAAAAGCACAGTTTAAAACATACCTTCTGTTTCCTGCCAAGCTTAAAATCTTCCTTCCTGATGGTCCTAAGGTCTTCGATGATTTAGACTCTGCTTTACTGTTTGTCAAAGAAAAAGGATTTTGGATAAAATAGAAGAAATGGAATGGGCTAGTTCTTCATTAAAGAGATTGGCAACTGAAGCTTCCTGGAAGACTTCAGAGAAGAAGAAGAGACTAAAAAACAAATGATTTGTTATATGTTTTTTCTCTCTCATCATTTTAGTTCATTATTAATCTTTTGAATATAGTTCCTGCATTTCCAGAAAGCCACAAATATTTTGGAAAAGATTTAATCAAAGTTATTCTCTATGTGCAAAGAAATGTTT
>NC_056749.1:727725460-727737960 GCF_019279795.1 Protopterus annectens | reverse complement strand
GCATTTGATTCAGTAAGTTGGGGCTATCTGTTTACCTTACTGAAATGCACAAATTTCTCTGATGCATTTGTAAATTTAATTGAGCATTTATACAAAGGAACGCTGGCTTATATTAAGGTAGGAACATATGTTTCACAAAAATACCCATTCTTAAAGGTACAAAGCAAGGATGTCCACTTTCTCCACTATTATTCACTTTAGTAATGGAGCCTTGGGCTAATTTGATTAGAAACAGTACTGACATAGAGGGTTTTGAAATAGAAGAAAATACAACATCAAAAATTCAACTTTTTGCAGATGATGTTCTAATTACATCAGCAGGATCTAATTCTTCTATGCAGTCTTTATTTGATAAAATGATGAATTTTAAAAGTATTTCTGGTTTAATATTCAATGAAGAAAAACTAAAATACTACCTATATATACACGAAAAATACTCTCATTAGTGATTTTACTAAATATGTACCCAACTCAGGTCAGATAACTTATTTAGGTATAATACTATCTAAAGATATTAAATCTATTATATATAATAACTATAATACCTGTTTTCTTAATATACAAAATCTTTTAATACCTGGAATAATATGTTTTTACTATGGAGGAGAGACTT
This sequence comes from Protopterus annectens, assembly GCF_019279795.1. NCBI lineage: Eukaryota > Metazoa > Chordata > Ceratodontiformes > Protopteridae > Protopterus > Protopterus annectens. The sequence continues at coordinate 727,737,347 of NC_056749.1, read as the reverse complement.
ACAATTATTAAAATGATAATATTCCCCAAGATTTTATACTTAATACAATCAATAATACTTTCACCTACAAAATAACTATCAAGAAACTGAATACACTAATGTTAAATTTCTTATTGGCACGTAATAGTCCTAGGACTGCATTAAAGAAACATACTAATAGCTGGTCTCAAGTGTGTATTTCTTTTCCAGACTTTAATTTATATATTATCTCTTCTATTATAAAAGTTATTACTTTATTAATAGATCGGTCATATGTCGCAAAATGGAAAGATTATTGGGAGCTAATTAGTATGCACTTCATGAAAATCTCCTTAACACATAAAAATATGATTATAAATAACTCCATGTTGTGGTTGCTAAAGGAATTTTGTACTTCACCTATTACACCTAAACATATGGTCTGTTACCCATTAAATATTATTATTAGTTATCGTAACTTTATATTCATGCACCCTAAGTATAGGGAATGGAATTTTATTGTATTGCCTATAATTTATACTCAGAGTATGCTTATGTCATCTACTTCTGAAGGAGCTCATTTAGCTATAGATAATAATCTAAAGTACTGGTATCAGCTGATATCTGATAATAAAGTTAAAAATCTAGATTTCTTAAAACAAGAATTTGATCTAAGAGAAACTTGCTGGTTAGAGGTTCAGATCTTTAGACAACATCTCATTGATAGAATAGATCTAATGTCTATAGCAGTTAAAGAATCTATTCCAAAACTGATTGATTACTTGATAATAAATTTACAGCATAAAGTTTCTGATAAAGGTAAACTTTCATATATACATAAAATTATCAGACAAGAAACGTTTTACAATGTAGATTCATACTGGAATTATTTCACCTATATTAATGGGGACCCACCAACTCAACAAGATAAACAATATATATTGGAATCTGCTTATAGAACTACATCTTCCATTGTCTGGAGACTTTATACATGGAAATTTTTACATAGATCTTTTTATACACCTTTGATGATGAATAAAATTAATAATAAAGATAATCTATGTAAGAGATGTAATGTAGAAATTAATGCTGACTGGGCTCATATGTTTTATGACTGTATGAAGTTGAAAGAATACTGGAAGTCAATTAATGAATTTTTGCAGGCTCTTTTTACAGATAATTTCATTATTTCTAAGTCTCTTATATTATTCAACACACCTGTACCTCAACGTGTTAAAAAGACTAAGCTTCCCTTGTTATGGTCTATCCTAGCAGTGGCTAGGAAAATAATAACTAGAAATTGGATTTCAGATACACCTCCTTCGTTCAATGAATTTAAAAATGTTATGAATATAATGTGTCATATGGAAATAAGCACAATTAGAATGAGAACAACTAGAAAAACATCACATTTTATTGTATGGGATAATTTACAAAATTTGTTTAAAAAATTCTAATTTCAATAGCACAGTATTTTAGTTTAATTAATTGATCTGATTGTAGTGGATGTCTTTGTAAATACTTTAGTTGTTTTGTTGAATATTATAATAATGCCTATTTTTAATTATTTGTATAAAATTGTTATGATATTTCTCTTATATGTTAAAACAATAAATTTGTTTAAAAAAAAAAAAAAAGAATCTGCTGTTCTCCTTTTCCGTGTGTATGCAGTGAAACATACACAAACACAGACACACACACTGTGAAATGTGTGCACACATACACAATATATGTAGATACAAACATTCAAACTCTGCTCACATGTGCAGAGTCACTCATACTGACATATATGCATGTAGAAACAAACATGTGTGTGCACCCTCCACACACACATACCCACATATACAATATATCCATGTACAAACACAGTCTGTTCACACACACACACACACACACACACACACACACACACACACACACACACACATACACAATATATCCATGTACAAACACAGTCTGTTCACACACACACACACACACACACACACACACACACACACACACACACACACACACACACACACACACACAATATATCCATGTACAAACACAGTCTGTTCACACACACACACACACACACACACACACACACACACACACACACACACGCACAATATGTCCATGTACAAACACAGTCTGTTCACACACACACACACATACACACACACACACACACACACACACACACATTTACAGTCATACTCAAATAATTCATGTACCCCCCTACAAACACAGACAAAAAAAAGTCCACTAACAAATGCAAACTGAATCACATGCACATACAGACACACAAATGCAAACAAACTTACAAGTATATACAAGCACAAATAATCATGTGCACACATTCACATGCAAATATATGCATGTGCACACACATGCACACACACACATGTGTTAGTGCACGCAGTCATTTGCGCACGTACAGACACAGCCACATGCAGATATACCTGCATATATGTGAGCATACTTTTGCATGCAGACAAATGAATGCACACATGCATGTATACTTTACTTTGGCACACACACACACACACACACACACACACACACACACACACACACACACACACACACACACACACACACACATACTGGTACTGCATTAGTTAAGAATATGAGTTTGAACCAGACATTATTTTTGCCATGAATGAGATCCACCTCATTAAGATTAAAACCAAAACCAAAAAAAAAAAACACCACTGGATGCCAGAACCTTCCTTAGATTAGTGGTGGTCTTAAAGACTTTTGCAACACAAGAATTATGATACATATGAACATATTATGAATAGGAATTAAAACACTATGGAGACTCCGGTATTTTTCACAAGTATGAACTTTGTGCATAAACCTTAGAAACTTGCCTGATATCAAGATCATATTGAACAAATCTTGTATTTTATATTTGTATATTGGTGGACCACACAATGTTATCATCATATATCATAAATGATACAGTTGTCTGAAAGAAATGTTTCACTGCTGAGTGACAGACACCTGTATCCAACTAAACGAGTAACTGATCATTTCACAACTTGCCTGTCGCCTCAGTAGATTCTTTTACTGCTTGAAAAGATAGGATTTACAGTTATCAGAAGTACAAAAACTGTGCATGTGAGTGGGGTTAAAGTGCAGGAAAATCTCATCACCTGTTAAACAGAAGCTTTAACACTGCCTGCCGTTACCTTGTCCAACAGCAGCGGGGTTCTGTTCATTTCTGTGCAGGCAGGTCAGGGAAAGCAAGCCTCCCTCTCATCATACATCAAGTAGTGTGAAGCTAAGAAGCACAATTACAGTGACATACCATTAATTTAATTTTTTCTGCAATTTCTTTTGTTTGCCTGCTGTTCAGAGGTGCTAACATGACACCATGAAAGCTATCAGGCATTCTTTGATTCTCAGTAAGAGAGAAAAAGGCACAAAGAAAGCTTGTATGATAAAACACAGCAGCTGGCTTCTTATTAGTCTCTTCAGGTCTGATCCTTTCCAAGTTTTCCAACAGCTTCAATAAACATTTAGCAGCTACACAAAATGAGTGATGATGCTTTGCTATAACATATGCAATTATATTATTTTATGAATTATACCCATTTTTATATCATTATACATCTGACCTATCATTTATCTAATGAAGCTATTTGGGATTCACAGTTTAAAATCAAGTTGTCGTACTGTGCAGATGTAAGCAATTTCTCATTCCTCCAGCTTCTTGAAAGACATCTGCATGTATTAATTAAGACATCTTCAATCATTTCCTAATCTTTGCATTGGCACCAGACAAGTAACTGGAATGAACATATCTGTACCCATTTAATCTTTTGTGAATTACTTATAAAGTCCATGGAAATTCCACTCAGTATGACTGCAAAGGACTTTATGGTGTAGTAATATGCCAACATTAGTCTTGTGTGTGGAGACATGCGTGAATGGGTGTACCTTCGTTGAAGGCTGTGTGTCAGGGCCGGCAACTCGGCACATAAAAATTTACTGCCAGTCATTAGCGGACCGGAATTCCGCTGTGGCGACCCCTAACTGGGAAAAGCCGAAAGACTCAACAAGTATGTCAGTAGATTTTTATTTTACTGATGATTTTTTTCCTCTTCAGTGAACATTTAGGAAAGGCAGAATATTGATTTCATGGGTAAAATGTTTAAGGTATTTAATTATGTCTCTAACAACCTGCTGCATTATTGTCATTATAAATAATAACTAGACCTCCATAGCATATGTTTCTACAAATACAACATTTAACACACAGAAACTACAACTGAGATATCTGTTATGATATTAAAGCAATGCATTTTTTTCTCCCTTGACAAAGATACATGCTTAATCCATGGACAGATATAATATAGCATAACTGCTTTCACTTTTCACTGTCTTTCAGTCTCAGTCAGGGTGAATGTCACAGTTATCCCCATAAACAATGTCAACAAAAGAAAATATTTTGTCGACTGTATAAATAAATAAAATAACAACTGGATATGTTTATTGCTCACTTTATTTTTATTTGTGTTATTATTTTATTTATTTTGTACACTTGGCATTCATGAATCTGGCCCTTTATCTATTTTTTTATATTTTAAGTACATATCTAATTGGTGCTTTTATCTATATGAGGTATCTTATAATTTTTTTTCAGGACTGTAAACTGGATAGTAATTCTGACGTTGTTCATTCTGAAGAAAGGGTTAGAGGTTTAATTATGCACTGTATGAGATTATCAAGTCCTTACTGCTGTGCAATAGACAGACTTTTGTGTTTATTCTTCAAATGATTGCGTGACAGAATGTTGGGATATCAAGAGCATCCCATAAGTTTCATTTTTTTTTATTTCCCTGAATCCATTGTATCTTACATTCCTAGACTATTTTACAATATGCCAATAAATTTACCGGCTATTTTAACACTGCACATTAACACAATAAATATTTTGTTTTTGTTTTAGAAACAATAGTCACATTAGAGCACTCTGTAGTCATACTAATATTATGCTGTTTTGATCTAACGCTTTTACAGGGTATGTGGAAGTTAAATGACCTTAACAAATTTATGTCCAAACTCATTTGTGTCAGTTATATTCCTTCTTATCATACTAAGCTTCCTTCAAGTTAGCAAAAGGCATTTTATGCTTAGGGGTAGTAAACTTATTTGTGTTTTGGTCACATAGTTTCTTCTACTGTCCCTCTACCCTCCAGTCCTCCCACACCATGACTTCACTTTCTTCCTCTAACAGTTTTGCTCTTTCATAGTTACCTACTTAGTCTCTTCTTTTGTGATAAGCCAGTTTCTAAGCTTAGACTTACACTGCAATTCCTTGTATTATCCCTCAAATTTCCATAACTGCAGCCATTCTGATACCCCCCGGCTTTCCTTGCACTATACTGTGTTGCCTAACTCCCCATCTTAACATACCTTTTTTAAGGTACCTTTTTAAGTCTGTAAAAATAATTATCCACGATAATTGAGATTTCTTCTTTACTAATGGTTTTATATTTTTATAGCATTTGAATAAACCTCTGTTGCTGGTTTCCATAAGCAAATCACATGTATTACATGCCCCCCATTACAGTCAATAAGAATTATGAATATGAACTTTGTTTCCTGCCTAGTATTTCCCAGATTCTATTATGATTTACTTTTTGGGGTATAATATACATTGAATATAGCTATCCTTACTGTGCATAACTAGCATGCAAGATGCAATTATATTCCTCTCTCTCTCCCTCTCTCTCTCTCTCTCTATATATATATATATATAAATAAATATATATATATATATATATATATATATATATATATATATATATATATATATATATATATAAAACTAGTATGCAGGATGTATTTATTTTGTCAAATTTGCAGCTAACATGGTTGTTTCATTCAGTGAAACTCATTAATGAAATGAGGCAAAACTCAGCATTGCATTGCATTTCTTTTTATCAGAAATGTGTTTTGTTAAACAATTTGTCAATATAACTAAACACAAAAACAAATGTACATGAAATAAGTGAACATTAGATAACAATAAAAACACAACTTAATGATGAACAGAATATCTAAGTGAACAATGAGCAAGATATCTTGAATGTATCTGTTTATTCATTTTAGTTATTTAAGAATGGTTTCTAGAATTGTTCACTTTTCATCGTAAGCCCGTTTTAGGCTGAGCAAAGTAGAAACATTATCTTGCATATACAATTACAAAATAAAGTCACAGGAACTATGTGTCTGCAGAAATGAGATTATAATTCAATAAATTCCTTACACCTCATGCTAACTTCACAAAGCAAGTAGGTCACTTAACTTGATGATGAGAAAATGTGACTCAGAGACAGTTATGTCTGAAATAAGAATGACCTTATTAACAGCTCATTACCATGTCTGTGAATCAAACACTCTCACCAAACTAGTGCTCTCCCTAGTGACCTGTGCATCATGTTTACACACACACACACACACACACACACACACACACACACACACACACACACACACACAGACCCCCACCCACACACACACACACACACACACACAGGCACACACACACACACACACACACACACACACACAGACACACACACACACACACACACACACACACACACACACACACACACACACACACACACACACACACACACACACACACACACATTTTACAGTGATCACTCTTTCCTCTTAGAGGGAAAATTTACTTGGCAGAGCCAGTTTTCTGAATCACTCACTGGACATTTCAGGGGAAGCAATGGCTAATTAACATTGCCTTTTTAATTAATGTCAGCATGACAAAGCTACAAACATATCAAAAAAAACTCAAAGCAAACATAAGGTGTTACTGTTCAGTGCTGGGAGCCTAAACTAGAAACTCCACACCATATAAGCTTTCTTCACTTTATATAATGTAGACATTTGTGCTGTTACTGATACTTGGTTTAAAACCACAGAAAGTAATCCGGCAGTGGAAGGTTACAGTGATTTCAAAACATTTAGACAAACAGTAGCACAGACGGGCTAAAGGTGGACATGTCTCCATCTACATTAGCAGCAATTACAACTCCAGGTTAGTTAAATAGGATGATGCCCTAGTCATCCATGTCGAACTCTCCATAGACAAGGCTCCCTACCATGTAGTGGCATGCTATAAGTCATAGTCTATGACCCACAAAGTTCACAATTCATACCTAGACCTACTAGAGACACTCACCATCCAACCAAGTATCCTATTCATGGGAGACTTTAACTATCCCTCTATAGACTGAGATACATACATTGACTCTAACTCACAGGCATGTTTCATGGACTTTATCAACACAAACACCCTGGACCAAATAGTGCACTCTCCAACCAAAAGATCAAACAGATTGGACCTAGTACTCACCAACATGTGAGAGTGTTATGACATCCAGGTCCAAGAAAGTAATAGTACCACTCCACTCAGCCCTTACCAGACCCATCATTGAGTACAGTGCCACCTTTGGCATGTACCTAGCCTTGCACTTGCAACAGTTGGAACACCGTCAAAGGTTCCCCACCAGGAAAATCCAGGGCATGAATACCCTGTCTTATACAGATCACATTAAGGTTCTGTGTCTGTATTCAGTTTCCTACAGGTTACTGAGACCCAAGCTATGCCTATCATATGAGGCATCCTCAGAGCAAGCTCTGGTGAATCTGTTGCACATCCATAATGCAAATAGGAACACTAGATCCAAAGGCTTGAACCTTATCTGTGAATTAAATGAAACCTACTGGAGTGACTGATATGTGTATCAAAGGATACCAGTGCTATAGAATAAGCTCCCCATCTATGGAAAACAGACTTCATCCCTGACCCTGCTCAAAAGAAACCTTGATCATAGTAAGGGAAATCACAGATTCTTAGGATCATAGGAGGTTAATAGGATTATAGGATCATAGGAGGTTACTAGGCTATTGACCCTGAAGCCCTTATAAGCCTAGCCAAGAGTTTAGCCCATGTTTAGACAAATCAGCACCCAATGACCTTGTCCAGCAGAGACATGGGTGGAAATCCTGGGGTATATTTTCTGTTTCCCATCCAGTTATCCAGGTTGCATTTAAAAAGGGGTAAAGAGGTACTCTGCTTGATGTGGAGGAGTCTATTCCATAGATGAGTGAATCTCTGGGACACAAATCTGCCATGCTCTGGATCCCATGTATGTGATGGACAGAGGTCAACAGCAAATAAATTAATCCCCAACTAACATATCCCCAAGTAACCCTTAGCTATCCCTTTACTAACATACCTCACCATATAAGTGTCCAAGGATCTCAGGGACAAAACTGGGTTGGATTGCATGGCTAATCTTGAAAAGACCCTGGTGGTCATTAGCATAGTATGAACCTATGAACCTATTAACCACTTGCACAGGCTACTGCACTTAGCATGCAGTTTCACCTGTTAGACCAGTGTCTACTTTAAGGCCCTTATAAGGAGAAAATAAATCATCACTCGAGCAGCATTTGTATTCAAAATGCCTCAGATAATACAGAAGCAGTTTGAGCTAAGCCTTGTGCATCACATTAAGTTGTTCTGGACCCCAGGAATAAGTGAAATTAAATTATTAACGAAAATTCATCAAACGGTAACATGATGATGTATCTAGAGAGATAACAAATCATCATTAAGTAAAAGGAAAAACAAAATTATATGGAGCTTATGCAAGCGATAAGAAGCATGATCAGAAAACTATTGAAACAAACATTTTTTTCAAGTCAGGCTAACAAGAAGAATATGTGTTGAATTCTTATAAGAATTTATAACCACTAAGATATATTAAGGCAAGTGTAGAAAATTATTTAAAAATGCAGTTGTTCACTATGATCAAGTGGAGAGACATTTAGTATAACAAAGAAAAAAAATGGTGTATATTTTTCCAATATTATTACTATAAATAAGTATTATAAACTGACAGTTTGGAAGAAAATGGATTATATTACATTTCCAGAAAATAGGATTAATATAGGACCATACTTTTATATATGTACAGGCGTGCAATATATCTGCAAACAACTGAAGCCTCTGCAAGTACGGCAGCTGCAAAGACTCAAAACAAAACCAAATGCAAAAGGGAAAAAGAGACCAGCAGCTGTAGCATCAAAATGTCTTTAATCTGATGGCAGTACAAACTACATATCCAACAGATGGGATGAGTGCACAAACCAGTTTCGGCAAATGGTTACAATGCCTTCCTCAGTGTGAAGTAAATAAAGTGCAATAGACTCCTTTTATAGTAATAAGTGAATCAATCACCACCAGTAATTATAAATGCTCGTTACGATTGGGAGGGAATAATCCCCGCGTTTCATAATCAATTGATTCTCTTTGTTATTCAAAATATCATGCCAGCCCATATTGTTGGATCTTTGTGCTGTAATTTTATCAATGATAATAGAATTAAAAGAAGCACTCGGATGTACAAGAGCATGTTTAACTAATGCATTAGTGATTTTGCTGTGTCTGATTTCGCTAAGATGCTCCCCTACCCTGAATTTAACAAGACTTGAGGTTTGCCCCACATAGAATGCCGAGCAATGGCATGTGGCTAAGTATATAACCCAATCAGATTGGCAGTTGGCATAAAATAATATATCAAAGACCTGGCTAGTATTCTTACTACTGAAGGTTTTGGATTTGGTAAACGTGGAACAATAGCAACAATGTCTACAGGGAAAACAACAGACTAACGCGTCCCCTAGGAGAGTTGTTTGTGACAATGGCATGTCAGATGGCGTGAGATGCTTAAAATAATTGAAGTGTGAGCCTAAATGTTTGATTTCTTAAAAGTGAAAGAACATCTAGTTGGTAAAATGGCAGATAACGTTTGGTCAGCCAACAACGTATTCCAGTGGCTATTGACAGTGTGAATCAATGAATCGGTGTTTTTGCCATATGTAGTTATAAAACAGAGGGCAGAACCATCACTGTCATTTTTATTTTTATATTGGAGGAGTTCCATCCTGGCCAAACCATTTACTGTAGTGGATGCCCGATATACGAAACCTGTACTGTAGCCCCTATCTTTAAATCTCATAATGAGATCATACTTGTATGTGTTATAGGTGTTCTCTTCAGAACAAATCCATTTGCCATGGATAAACTGAGATTTCAGAATATTTTGACAAATATGAGGGGGATGAAAGCTGGTGGCGTGGAGTAGGGAATTATATTGGGGAAATTTCTGGTGAACTTGAGTAGAGAGAGTGTTATCAATATTCCTACTTATACTGACATCCAAAAAATGCTGTTATTAGGATCATAGTTCACTGTAAATTCAATACCCCATCTATTTTCGTTGAGATAATTTACAAACTCATGTAAATATTCAGCATCCAACCTCCACACCAACCAGCAGTCATCCAGGTACCTCCTCCAAATGTCTATTTCATCAAGGTAAACATTGTGAAACCGATCATAAATTATCTGCTCTTCAATGTAAGCCATGATTAAATCAGCATAGATTGGTGCAAAAGAAGCGCCCATGGCTATTCCCTTGTTCTGAAGGAAACATTCACCTTGATAAAAAAAGACATTTTTGGTGAGAATATGTTCGCAAAGGATAATGAGGAAGGTGTTGAAACCAGGTTGGTAGAGTTCAGATTTATTTAACCAGTGTTCTAGCGCATCTATACCAGCCCAATGTGGACTATTGGTATATAATGCTTTAATATCAAGTGTACAGAGCAACCAACCTGGTTCCAACTGTGTATCCGAAATAAGCCTCAGGAATTCCATGGTATCTTATATCCGGGAACATACCCATTTAAGAATGGGCTTCAGGTGTTTGGTTAAGAAAATAGAAAGTGGTTCCATTAGAGATTTCCTGCCTGAGACGATGGGTCTTCCAGGAGGGTTGGTAGCATCCTTATGCATTTTAGGTAAAAAGTATATATATATTGATGTGCCGGTTCATTCACTGTAAAATGTTGTAGGGTACTTTGTGAGATTATCCCTTCATCACTTGCTGATAACAAAAATTCATCAATTTGTTTCTTAAAGAGTGAAGTGGGATCAATGGTCAGGTGTGAATAATACCAGCCATCCAAAAGTTGCCTTTTTGGCTCACCGTCATATTGGGTCCAATCTTGGACCACAACAGTACCCCCCTTATCTGCCATCGATATGACCAGCTGATGGCTATTAGCCAATCGTGAAATCACCTCCATTTCCGCCTTGGATATTTTGTTTGGTTTCACCCTGGTTTCTTTGGCATGAAAGTGTACATCTTTAAGTATTGATTTCTGAAATAAGAAAACAGTGTGATGCATAGGTGGCATAAAAGTTGAGCTATGATATCTGAAATCATGTTGGGTATCTATGGTTTCTCTACCATGAAAAAATATTTTTAAGTACAAATTTCTACAAAATCTCAAAACATCATCCACAAAACTGTCCTCAGATGCAAAGAAACCAGGGATGAATGAAAGACCTTTATTAAGTATTTTGGTCTCAACCTCAGTAAGGGTACAGGAAGAAATGTTGAAAACATTTATTGTTTCGCGATGATCATTTTCAACAATGTCTGCATGTCATCCACCCTGTTGGTGTTTCCTCCCTCCCCTTCTGCGTTTGGTCCAAAAGGGACACTGTTGTTAGTGTGTTTATGAGCTGGTGAGCCTGTAGGACCAGAGATATCTGGTTCGTAACTGGAACAGGAATCATCCCCAGTGAAATCAGGACCAGAGACTGATGATTTTTTGAGGATGGGGCGTGGCCATTTTGTCTTGGCCATATTTTTTGGTTGCTGTGAAAATCGTACCCTCATAGTTTTGTCCTTGTTAAAAGGATCTCCTCTCTCATAATCTGCCAGGTCTCTGAGGAACTTCTTCCTCTTCCTTTCTTTTAATTGTTCCTCAAAAGAGAAGAAATGGATTATTAAAAATGAGGGATTATTCCCTCCCGGTCGTA